>NC_137015.1:5547450-5654950 GCF_032717465.1 Coenobita brevimanus
CGAATCTTAGTCGCGTCCACACCAAATGCTTGCTGGTGGGGACGGGAGTTCTGAGTCACTGTAACAGTTTCACCCGCACATACCCGCTTCCAGTGGGGCCACTTGTGCAGGTTTCAGTAATGGGAAACCCCCGCCTGCCCGCGACCGCCCGCACCAACAAGCATTCGGTGTGGATGTCGCAGCCCTAGCTACGAGTGAATGAGTATCATAAATTATTCTATACTGCAACAAGGATCAGGCGAGGAGAGTTATGTTCCTGGAGAAAACAACAAACATTATGGGATTAACTGTAACTTTAGCTGTATCACCCTCTCCTATGTTGCCCGCAGGAAACTAAAGACCCAGGGTTAGGCTACTTAGGTCCTTCACTAAAGTTTCTTCCCTAAGTGGCATTATGTGAGCAGTAACTCCAAGCGACCCCCGGATATAAACCCTTATGAGCCACATTCGGTTGGTGCGTCTTAACCTACAAAAACACCAGATCTCGGTTGGGTTATATGCCTACTACCCGACGTAGTGAATCCTTGCCTGTTTTTACAAGAAATCATTTTGCTAGCCACTCAGTGACCGTACCTGTAGAGTAGCCTGAAGGTGGCACTACTTCAGTTGAGTGGGTGGTGGGGCATCCCCACCTGCCACTTATACGAACTGTTCACCAGGCAGAAGTGCTGAAGAGGAACGTCTTCACGGGGTTGCACCGAGGTAGCCCGGCGGTGGAGCTGCCCGGGCTTCGTATCTTCCTGAGAGGAGGGGGATGGAGGATGGGCTGTAGCCCTGTATGTGAGCAGATTCAGTCTGCAGTCCACTGAATTCACATTCACATGAACCTGAGGCTACAACAACAGTATCAGCTACTACTACTGCTGCGGCTGCGGCGGCTGCTACACGCGACAAAATATGTGGGCGAACACTTTTAAGGTATTGAATTATGGCACAACGAACGAAACATGAAAATAAACGGTTTTCATACGAACGAAAACAAAAACTTACGGTGTTTTGGTTGTAAGTAAGGTAACAGCAAGGTCCTATGGGAAGAGTATCTCATTAGACCCTGGGCAACACGGATACCACCAGGATGTGAAGGGATGCACCTCACCCCCACACACCAACCTTGCACACATGACCAAAAGCATACAAGTCATCCACAGATCCACGTATCCGGCTACTTAGATAATATTTTTGCTGAGTGAACACAAGGACCTTCATGGACGAACCACAACCGTTTTACCCTCCACGAGTGACGTACAAGGTTGGTGTACATAAATAACGTACATGGTTGGTGTACGGGAGGAAAGTACATGCTTATGTTCAGAGATGACGCACAGGACTAGTTTGTACAAGTGATGCTCACGAATTGTGCATCCAACTGATGCACACTGCTGGTGCACACAAGTGATGTACAATGCTGATGCACACAATAAAGTGATCCACACTGCTGGTGCACACAAGTGACGCACACTGCTGGTGTACACAAGTGATGCACACTGCTGGTGCACACTGGTGACACATACGGTTAATGTACTTACACAGCTAGTATACACAAGATGTGCATACGGCTGGTGTACACAGGATACGCACACGGCCGGTGTACACAAGATACGCACACGGCTGGAGTTGGTGGCACCTTTGATGTGGCCGACCCGGGTATTATATTTAGCGAGTCAAAAGTTTAGCTAGAGTATTATTAGAGTGTTAATATTAGCGATATGGCTGGCCTCACCGCTAAGGTTACGACTCGTACTGTGATTGTCTGTGGTGGTGCAGCAAGTGTGGTGATAAAGTGGTTGTGGTAGGTCAAGAGAGAGAGAGAGAGAGAGAGAGAGAGAGAGAGGCGCGTTGAAGGGAATCTGTGAGGAATGTTCATACTTGTCTTTGATCCCACCGCCCCATAACCGTCGCCTTACCCACCACCACAATTACACCACCACAACTGTCTCCACTACCGCGGTTATTCCTACCACCACACTTACCACAACTACCACTCTTCCTGTCTTTGCTATCTTCATTACCTTATTACCACAATCGTACCACGGTTATTCATACCCCTAAGTTTAACACATATCACGACTACCATGGTTATTCGTACCACCACGCTTTTCTTTAATGTTTCCGACTCTGGACATAGACTTGACGGCCCGTTCCCTGAGGCCCAGCAGTCCTCCCACACACTGCCATGTTTTACCCTAACATAAGATCGAACTCGCGTCCTTCCAACCAGCAGACCACTTCTCTAACCACCTAAGCATTGTCATTCCTACCACTCTTTCTGCATCACGTGAAAATTTACAGTCAGACCACGTATTGCTCATCTAGAACTAAATTTACTAACATAGATCTTCAGTAACATCAATAAACATAGAACATGAACAATATAACACATGGAGGTATCTGAGAAGTATTATAGAAGAGGCTTCGTAACACCCTTTTCTGATAAATTTATTCGGCATATTACGCCTTAACATTCTGTCAAGTCGTACGTCCTTCCAATGGCGACATAGTTTGCATCACCCACATGCAAGAGAATACTGAGGGGTAAGTGCAGAATAAATCGCTAAGAAAGAGGTGTTACGATATCTCCAGGACCAGTAAGAATTTCGCTGCTGTGGCTTCATGTCAGGGAAATTCAAGCAAGTGTAATTGCAAAATAAATTGCTAAGGAAAAGGTGTTTCAGTAAGCATGGCAAGGATTAACTAAGGACAATTTTCTTCCCTCTGACTACTACTTTTTTATTTTATTTAAAGGCATCGTCTTGGTGGGCCTAAATAAATAAATATGTAAATAAATGAAAATAAAGGGTTCTTGGAAGACGAAGGGGTTAGCTATAATCTTGGTAACCTGCATCAATTTTAGGTAATACTGGACGAAAGTTGAAAGACGTGATAAGAGAACGACTTCTGCTGGCACTGTTGCATCTCTCTCTCTCTCTCTCTCTCTCTCTCTCTCTCACACACACACACACACACACTGCAAAATTGAAAGTGTTATGTCATGCTTGCGAGAACTCCGCTGAAATCTGGCTACATTAAGAAATTTTTCAGATAATATTTTAATGAGAGTTAAAATTCATATTATCACATCATGCTTGTGGCCTCCCCCACTATAAGCAAAACCCTCTAGATTACAGAAGTTAATTTTGTAGCCGTTAGGCACAGAGAAATTGGAAATGTAGATATAATTTTGACTGCTTTGGCGTATATTATTTAAAAATTGTAAGGACTCGTGGGTGAGGAGTTTGGGCGGGTAATTTGGCAGGTGTCATACCGTATTCTTGTCGGGTAAGGAAGCTTCCTGACACCTCTTCGTAATTGATTTATATTGCTTATTGCACCTCTTCTGTGTTAAATAAGTCCTTCTAACATTGCCGTATTCCGGATAAATAACGTACAAGCTGATAGTGACCAGCCATATCAAAAAATAAATCGCCAGGGAACAGGTGGTTGGGAGCCTCCTTAACCGACAAGAATACGTGCCATAGAGTGTGGTGTGACGGTTTCAAGGGATGAAATTCAGAAACTTTCATTCAGTTTCAGCTGTAAGTAGGATTTTTTTTTCTTTTTTTTTTGGCAGAAGAAAACTTGTGAAGGTTCTACTGTCCCCCGTCTTTATCCTGCCCGTGAAACAGATCTCATAGTTGTTGTTGTTACTCCAGACTTATCTTAACGTGAACCCAGTCGACTGCACGCGGAGACTGCCCTTTCCCTGCCGCCCACCAACCTCACCTTTCGGGTAACAGGGAGAGAGTTGAGGAATATTTGTATGGCCGGGCAGCAGGATCGCCCGGGTATATCAGTGCCACCACATGAAGGTTTAACTCCACTGATTCATGTCTTTATCAAGACACGTTCAGCTTCGGATAGTGACCCATCTGATCCACAGGCCTTACACGCACCTCTTTACTAAAACAACTATCAATCAAGCCAGACGATTATTTACCGCTGTGAGTGAACCTGGGAGTGTTAATACTGGTATCAGCCTCTCATGATCGGATCAGTATTCTCACTAAACGCCAGACAATTGTATTCATCTGAGAGTGTGTTATGGGAGGATGGTAGGGACAGTTCTGCATGGTATTCCTCTTTTCATGGTAGGGACAATTCTAGTCTTCTTCCTCTCATGGTAGGGACAATTCTGGTATTCTTTTCCGCGATTTTATTCATCTGAAAGTGAGTCACGGGAGGCTCCTGGTGTGAAGGGTGTCGTGGAGTCAGGCAGTGCACCATTAACCTAATAGCAAATGTAAAATGATACGGGCCCCGCGCTTTGAGGGGACCCGCCACCAGCATTCCAGTAGTAGTAGTAGTAGTAGTAGTAGTAGTAGTCGTAAGAGTAATAGTAGTAGTAGTAGTAGTAGTAGTAAGAGTAATAGTAGTAGTAGTAGTCGTAAGAGTAATAGTAGTAGTAGTGGAAGTAGTAAAAATTGTAACTCTCAGGCCCATATGATTCGCTTTCGACTGAATGAAATTGTTTTGCGTAAGATGGGATAAAATACAAGAGGCGTTCCGTTCCGTAAGAAGGTTATAGCATTTCAAGAGCTGCTATACATTGGTTTCTCTGTCTCTCTGTCTGTCTGTCTGTCTCTCTCTCTCTCTCTCTCTTTCTTATTCAGTTAACTGTGAGTCACGTCCATTAACCTTCTCTTGATCGGGATAACTTTATTGTACTGTATTTTATGACGCTGAGATGAGTCATACAAGCCTGATCGTAAAATCTTGTTTAATGGATATAGTAATACAAAGCATGTCTGTATCAAAAAGTTCTCAAAATACATAACAGATAATGAAGGCATGATTTAGAAAAGATACAAAGGAAGATGTGCTAAAAAGCCTCCAAACGCCGTGAGAATGTGACCCTTATTGAGTTAATAAAGGTAGACGAAGAGGTCAGAACAATAGCTGACTTCCCCACATTGGCTTCATTACAGAGACCCGACTTACTCCCAAAGGCTTGATTACGAGGCGTCTCTCCTCAGCTCAGTAGAATCGTCTGGCGGTAAAGAGAAGAAAGTAAAAAGGGCGCAGTCGTACCGAAAGGATTAAAGAATTAAGCCTGCCCGTAGAACCACCATGCAACCTAAAATTTCAGTACTTCCCCCACTATGTACAGGCTGTGTACAGGTATATTCTCGTACAGTATAAGAGAATTGTAATAATATCAGGTGCTTTCTTCATAAAGAATCGTAGCCAGGTTCTACGATATCAAGCCTCCATGGCAGTCAAGTGTTCTTGATTCATTTTGACAAATGGATAGGAATGTGGGGGAGGGAAAAATAAGGAAGAACGTAAGTTCTTTATTCCTCTAACATTTTGGACTACACAGAATCCATCCTCAGAGAGACTGTACAAATGTGAGGGTATGATAGATATTTCATACACAGGACATGCCTAAGACCTTTGTTGTATTTATTGCTGATTACCTGCCCTCCTCTATTGTGTTGACGTATGATCAGTACGTATACGTACAAAGCAAGTCACTAATCATAGAGATGGCTTTTGTGTTGGTCAGCCACTGCGGCAGGTGTGGCATTGACCTCACCAAATGGGAGGGGAAGGGGGAGAGATTAACCATAGGGACGAGCTGAGGTCAGGTCACGATAAGGCCACCAGGTCAGGTCAACACAATAGAGGAGGGCAGCTAATCAGCAGTAAGTACAACAAAGGTCCTACGTCCCGTGTATAAATGTCTGATTTCCTCACTTTTGTAGTCTCTCTGAGGTGGACTAGAGAACTAAGCTCTTTCTTGTTTTTCCCTCCCACACATTCAGCAGTCAGGTGTGATGTGGATTTTAGTCGTCTTTTTCACGTTATTCTTCCACCTGGTTTGGCTCCGAAGTGTTTCGGTGGCCGCATAAGTTACGGAAGAATTATATACAAACGTTGTCCTATCTGAAGAAAGTTTACCAATAAGTTTCCTGCTGGGCAAATCTTGAGAAGACATATTGTTGACATGTTTGCTGAATTTGTATACTTTTCAAACATTTAACTCCACTGACGTTGTGAAGTGTTGAAGAAGCACAATACAGTGTCACCTGGAATGCCTCGATCAGATATGGAGAACCGTCCACTTGAGGTAGTTTTCTTTTTACTCCAGTGACCTTGACCTTTGACTTCGGACAGGGTACAGACCGACGAATAGCCAGGCACCGATAGAGACCTACAAATAGCCAGGCACCGACAGAGACCGACGAATAGTCAGGCACCGACAGAGACCGACGAACAGACAGACAGACAGACAGACAGACAGAAAGGCAGCCAAAAAAACAACAACAACCAACATACAGGCACACAGATGGACAGACGCCGAGGAACAGACAGGCACACAGATAGACGGACGGACGGAAGGGGGAAACAGACAGACAGACCGATCAAGAAACACAGACAGAAAGACAACGGTGGCGATGTTATTATTATTATTATTTTTTTCACGAGTATACCATAAATCTTTGTGAAGCTGTTATCAGTTATGGCCCCACTGTTGCTATGTAGTACCACTGACTGCACGATTACTACAGTCATTGCGAAAGTGGTGGCTATGGTGTGTGTGTGTGTGTGTGTGTGTGTGTGTGTGTGTGTGTGTGTGTGTGTGTGCATAAAGATCTGACACTGGTAAGAACTGAGGTGGGCGGTGAGGGGGAGGGTTATGGGCGAGCGAGACCCCCCCCCCATAGCAGTGCTGGATACGCCCTCTTCCCCTCACCCTAACCCCTTTACTACGAGAGGTGTCCCCAAAGGCAGTATGTTCGTTCTTTTTTTGTTTGTTTGCTCATGTTACTGAACTTGGGGTTAAAGAAGATTACGCCTAACAGGAGATAGATAAACATATAGATAGATAAACAGATAGTTGGATAGAAACAGATGTTCTGTATGTGTGTATGCATGTAGGTACGGATGGATGGATGGATGGATGAGTGGGCAGACAGATAAACAGATAGATAGACAGGTGGATAGTGAGATACGGATGTATGCATGTAAGTATGTATGTATTGATGGATGGATGGATGAATGGATGGATGAATGGATGGATGGATGGATTGATGAATGGATGGAGAGAAAAATAGATAGCTAGGTAAATAGATAAATGGTGGATAGACAGCACAGATAGACATGATGGATAGACAGCACAAATAGATAGATGATGAATAGGCAGCACAGATAGATGGTGGATAGACAGACAAGTAGATAGACTGGTGCATGATAAATAAAGACAAATGCATGGATACATACATACAGAGAGAGAGAGAGAGAGAGAGAGAGAGAGAGAGAGAGAGAGAGAGGGAGAGAGAGTATTTTATGCAGTACTTTTTACTCTTCTCATTGTTGGTCTACTGTATTGGAAGAGATATTATTCTTCTTTAACTAATACGTCTTATTTAATATCTTTTTTGTATTATTATTTCGTGATTTTTCTTAACATCTTTTTTATATTATTCCAATTTTAGCTCCTGCAGAACACCGATGTCACAGTTTGATTCTACTGTAGTTACCGCCAGGCGAATTAACCCAGCTTAGCAAAGATTTCTCGGATATCTAGGGGTCCACCGTAACTTTGCTAGGTAATCCTCTTTCTCTTTCTCTTAGACCCACCTAGCATCCTTCCCCTCCCTTCCTCCCTCCCTGTGTGTGTGTGTGTGTGTGTGTGTGTGTGTGTGTGTGTGTGTGTGTGTGTGCGCGCGCGCGCGCGCGCTCTTCTGCACTGAGGTCTTGCTTGTTCATTGGAGTATCAATATATAGGATAGGCCTAACACAGGAACAGGAATTAAGAACAAACAAAATATGAAGTAAATATTAGTTATATTTTTCTCAATAAATTTTGCTCGTAATGTTCCATGCCCATTCAGGTAGCTCATTCTGGTTGACGCCGAATTATAATTAGATTTCGGAATCAAGCACCTGACAGCTGGAATCTCAAATAAGCACACATTCATCATTGTTAACAACTTGGAATGAAATTAAGAAAAAATGAGACTTCCCCATTCCTAAGCTTCAGTACAACCGACGTATTATGTATATTAGTTATGTTTTATGTACAAAGAAATCCTGGCAGAAAATTGCTCGAAACTCCGTGAAACCGCCATACAAAAGCGCGAACATAAATAATAGTACAATGCAGTCAAGAAATGCAGATAATAGTTACCGGAGGATGGCAGGTGAATACGCCCTTTAAATTCAGCGGGTCTCCAAAGAGCCACCTCGCGGGCAAAATTGGAACTCCCGGAATGCTCGCCATCCCAACCTCGGACATACATCTTGCCAAAAACGTTATTAAGTTTCGCAGTTTTGACATCGTTCGAGTGGATATTTAACCTAGTGACCCGCTAGATGTTTGCAGAACATGACTTGATACTTAATGTAGGTGAGATGATCCTCCATTGGGAATTTAAAGGCAGTTATTGTTGTTTATTTGGAGGTTTTGTGAAGGTGTTGTGGTTGGTTGTTGAGAGTGAATGCCTGTGGACCCAGTGAAGGACGGGGCTATTTTCCCACTAATCGTGCCTGGAATTTACCATTAAACCATCTGGTTTGCGTTGAAAGGTGACGGAAGTGTTATGGCTGTAGTGAAAGTGCACGCTTGTCCATAGATAGCGAGGAAAGTTGCTAATTAAGAAGTTAAGGTGAGAGCCTGCTGAGTTTGTTTACAGATTATTGCAGATTAATTTAGCCCTACCTTTAATATTTACAGGTGAAATGAATGAGCTCCTTCCTTGTGATATAGGTGGTAATTACATTAGAATCAGTTATTAGTATTGTTTCACAATTATTGCATGTTTCTTATTGCTGATTATGATCATACAAATTGTTATTTGTAAGGTTGAATAAACCAGTACCGAATTTTCTGCAGATTCATTATTAGATGTCAGATTAAAGTGGGTACTTCGTATTAAATGCATGACAGATTGTTGGTTAGAAGGTTGAATAGAACAGTTTATATTTTCAGTCACAGAGTGCCATGAAACATGGGATGATATTCATGGATGTCTTCAGTAGAACATCCACTGACTGAATTTTGTGTTGCTTGTCCTGGTGCAGTGCACTGATGCATTAGAATCCTCAGTTTAGAAAATATGTATGTATAGACTTCAGGTTTACATTCATTGTGTTGTTGGAAGGGTATCAATAGATATTATTTACTGGTATACTGTACTTGGCTTAGTTAGGAGGTTACCCTACAGGTCAGTTACATTTTAGGACCCAGAAACCCAATCTCAAACGGGTATAGGCCAAGGGACAGTGGCTTACTAAGAGTCAGTTATAGCTATATGTCTCTATAATTCATTCATTCATTAATCTCAGATCAGTATCAATAAGCCCCGCCCACTTTCTTAGCACTGGAGCCTGTGGTTGCTTCACTGATAATTAACATAGAGTTAAACTACGGTACTATCATCCCCATTTTAGTTTAAACGACACGGGTGTGGTTCTGGTTCGTAACAGACATTACAAGTACCAAAAACAACCTAGTTTTTACTTCAACTTGATGAATCATGTATAACTTTTAAGTGAAGAATAGAAGTTAATTCATCAGCAGTTTAATAATGCAATAACTCGGAAGTAACTTTAAAAAAGAACAAACTGTATTGTACTTCATATTTCAGATTATGAGTATATACAGTATACTTCAGCAATAACAACAGTAGCCTTAAGTTTGCAGAAAGGGTGCACATAATGAAATGTATTAAACGTACCAGCTGTATTAGTATACAGTAATGTGATATATATATATATATATAGGGTGGTCCATAAATAGTGCTCCACTGGAAAGGTTTCTTTGGTACTGTATGTTACATGTGGGGACAGTGCAATCTACCGGTGTGTGTATGACAGTGGGAGTAGGAATGAATGAATAAATGATGCAGGGTAGACATTGATAATGCTGACTGAGCTATTTATGCAACACACAAGAAATTTCCCAGCAGAGTAGAAGTGCTAATATTTGAGGTGTCCCTTGAAACAAGGACGTATCAGCCAAAGTTATGAAATTGAGCTTCAGGCACCAATGTGTTCCCTTGGCATAGATCTCACTTTTTAGCTTCCAAATAAATGCTTTCTTGGATTACCGGTACAGTTGAAGCTCCATTGTTCAACTCTTCAGCATTCACTCTTATGTTGTTGTGTAAGCCTAATGGGCTGTGCCTTAAAACGGTAGTGGTTTGGGTGTATGATCCCCCGCCTCACAGCTGATAAGGTGCGTTTATTTGGCCAAGCCCTTGGCCTTGACCAGTCAGTGCACGCACCTCCCCCTGCTCCCTTACCACCTCAGTAAGCTGGGATTTATTGAGGCATACACATTGTTTGTCATTCCTTTGGATTTTTTTTTACATTGCTCTGATGTAGGATTCAGTTACATCATCCTCCTGCTCTGAGAGGCCCTCACATGTAAGGAAATGATCTCATGATTCATGTAAGTGAAAAAGAGAAAAATAGAGGCAAAGAGTATGTTAGTGAAAAGACTGGTAATGCTGTGGAGGCCTGGACTATGGGCTGTATGACATCTCATCCTTTAAACTTACCATAATTCAGTATAATACTGTTAACAACTGTAGTGATGCATCAACATCTTCAGTTTGGGGAGAAGAAATATTGATATGTACTGTGAAGCCTGGATATGTTCGGCTGGCAACACTGTTAATGACTATTTTCCATATTATCACATTGAAACCTTTTTTAGTCAAGGTATTTGTTTCACTAAGAAAATAGGCAATCATGGTCACACAACCCCTCATTTAACCCAGTTTATGGTAATATTATAGTATTTAACATGATTTATTTTATGTAAACCATTAATAGTTTGAAAATCAATGAACTTGCCCATTTTGGAGGTGGGGTTACAAACAAAATTGACACAGGCATTGTGGAATTATTAATGTTCAGACCTTGAAATGCGTTTATTGCAAAATTGTCATGGTTGATACCAGTACCGGTACTTCTTTGTTCCATGGGATACCTCATATGGATCACCTAGTACAGTAAGATACCTTTATATTGTATCATTTTTACCTACTGGCAAATGGCTGTATTCAGCTATGAAAGAGTGTCTTTGTAAAGAAATCAGAAACCATTAATTACATCAGTACACTGACATCACATATCTTCTCTTGGGGCAAAGTTTTACTCTTTTTTGAGTGTGGTAGGGAAGGTATATGGAAGAATTATTGTAAAGAAAGTAAGAGAGATATCAGAAGTCCTAGTGAGTGATGAACAGGGTGGCTTTAGGAGTGGCAGAGGATGTGTGGATCAACTATTTGCAGTTAGACAGCAGAGAAGGCTTGTGAGAAGGACCATAAGGTGTTTATGGCATTCATGGATCTGGAAAAACCTTTCGACAAAGTAGACAGAGAGGGATTGTGGAAAGTTTTGCACATGTAAGGTGTAGATGGTAAGCTGCTAGGTGCTGTCAAGAGTTTTTATGATGGTAGCGAAGCATATGTAAGGATTAATGGGCATCTAAATGAATGGTTCACGATCGGTGTGGGCGTGCGACAAGGTTGTGTGATGTCCTCGTGGTTGTTCAATATATATATGGATGGGGTGATGAGAGAAGTGAAAACACAAGTAATGGAGAGAGGGATGTCATTGGTAATGAATGGTGATGGGTGGAACATTCAAATTTGTTGTATGCTGATGATGCAGTACTGCTTGCAAATACGGGACAGGAACTTGGTAGGCTTGTGCAGAGTTTTGTTGATGTATGTGAGCATCATGCCTTCAGAGTAAATGTAGAGAAGAGTAAAGTGATGGTTATTGAGAGAGAAGGTGACTCCCAGTATGATGTCATAGTGAATGGAGAGGGACTAGAATTGGTGAGAGAGTTCAAATACTTGGGTACAGTGATAGAAAAGAGAGAAAAATGTGCATAAGAAGTTGAAAGTAGAGTGACACAAGGAAGAAAAGTAGCTGGTGCAATGAAGGCCTTGATAAGAAACAGAGGCTTGAGTGTTGCAGCTGCATGAGGCTTACATGAAGGAGTGTTAGTGCCAGCTCTAACTTATGGGTGTGAGACTATGGTGTGGCATGAAAATGAAAAGTCAAGAGTAAGAGCAGTGGAGATGGGACTGTTGAGGAATGTATGTGGAGTACAGAGGGTGGATAGGATACGAAATAGTGTAATTCGTGAAAGGTATGGAGTGAGGAAGTTGGTGGACACCAGAATCGAAGAGAGTGTCCTGAGATGGTATGATCATGTGGAAAGAATGGATAACAATAGAGTGGTGAAAAAGGTCTACCTGAGCGAATTTGAAGGAAGGAGGAGACGAGGTAGGCCAAGAAGGTGGAGAGATATGAGGCATGAATGTGTGAGGAAGAGAGGTTTGGAAGTTGGTGAGGCTAGGGAGCTGACAAGACATCGAGCTGGCTGGATGCATGTTTTGAGGAGAAATGCATGATCAGGGATTTTGGCACCCCTTGTGAGCATGGCAGCGTCCGGATTGACTCAATCAGATACTTTTGTGTGAAGTTGCAGAATGTGGTGAATGTTTTTTGGCGTATCCAGTAGAGCCAGGATTACGGGGGCTTGAATGATGCGTGAATGGAAGTGTGGCCTATTTGGATTGAGCAAGTTTGTGCTGTCTGGACATTGCTACTCCTCACCCTGCCCTTGGGTGGGAAAGGAGGTCCGGATGATGATGATGATGATGATGAAAGAATATACCAGTATCTTGGGATTTTGAAACCATTTCCAGTAACCAGTTCAGTACAAGATGCCTATTTAATTCTTTCTATTTAGGCAGTATTATTACACTTAGGAAGGACTATAGAAATCATCTCCATTAATCCTATTAGGGTGAAACTGCATTACCATTTTGGGTGATTTTAACATACACAATGTTGAATGGTTATTGCATTCTGCCCGGACTGACGACGCTGGTCTAGAATGCGAGCTGTTTGCAGAATCGTTTAATCTCACCCAGTTGGTAAAGCAACCAACCAGAATACCTGATAATCCTGACCATAATGCCCATCTCTTGGATTTATTCTTGACAAATAATCCAGATCAATACAGGATAGAGGTACTGTCACCACTTGGATCCTCTGACCACAATCTCATCAAAGCCTCATTAGTTAACCCTCCTACACCTCCCCATTCCGAACCTGTCAGGGTGACCCGATGGCACTTTGACAGGGCAGACTGGGATGGATTTAGAAATTATCTTGCTGATGTTCCATGGCAGTCTTTCTTCTCTAGTGATCCCAATTCTACCCAGTCCCACATTTGTGACATAATACTAGCTGGTATGGATTTATTCATACCAAGTCAACAATTCACTAAAAGATCAAACTCTCCAAAATGGTTTGATGGCAATTGTGCCAGAGCAACAGCCCAAAAGTCATTAGCATATAACTCTTACTTAAAATCAAAAACACCTGAATCACTCTCCCAATTTAAAATTGCTAGAAATCATGCAAAAGCTGTATTAAATCTATCTAAATCAAACTTTCTTCAAAAGCAAGCATCAAAACTACTTAACAACCCTAATGACAATCGAATATTCTGGTCAACTCTTCATTCTTTCAATAATAACTTTAACAAGTCATCTTCCATTCCCCCACTAAAATCTTCTGATGGCAATATTACAAATGACCCACGTGGGAAAGCAGATATCTTTGCTCGTACCTTTGCAAGAAACTCTACCATAGATGATACCAGCCAGAATGTCTCAGTACTGGAACTTGATTCTCCCGAAATTGCCCCACTTAAAATACAGACAAGATTTGTAAAATCCATCCTAGACAATTTACCTACCAACAAAGCTCCAGGTCCAGATGGAATTCCGCCAATTGTTTTGAAAAAGTGTTCCCCTGAACTTGCCTCTGTCCTTGCTAAATTATTCAGACTATGCATACGTACTTCTTTATTCCCAAATTCACGGAAAGAAGCCAATATCCACCCAGTTCCGAAGAAAGGAAGTTCGTCTGACCCCTCCAATTACAGACCAATAGCTATCACATCTTCTCTTGGTAAGGTATTTGAAACTTTAGTTAATAAGCATATTGTTAAACATCTTGAATCCAACAACTTAATTAATGATAGACAATACGGTTTTCGCCACAAAAGATCCACCATTGACATACTCAATCTCTTAACTCATACCATCCATCAATCAATTGATCTTTTTGGAGAAACTCATGCAGTAGCTCTTGATATCTCTAAAGCTTTCGACAGAGTATGGCACCGTTCCCTGCTGTCCAAACTCCCTTCCTATGGACTAACGTCTTTTGTTCCTTTGATTTCTTCTTATCTTAATGACAGGAAAATAAGAGTAAAAGTAGATGATGTATATTCGAATTTCCACTCAATCAACGCCGGCGTGCCGCAGGGATCAGTTCTGGCGCCAACCCTATTTCTGGTTCATATTAATGATCTCTTATCTGTCACTCACAATCCCATTCACTCATATGCAGATGACTCAACACTACATAGTTCATTCACACTCAGACATCCATTTACAAAGTCTAATATCTCTACCTCTCAACTCAATACAGCCATCTCCATAAATCAAGATCTATCTACAATCAGTGAATGGGGACAAAACAACCTTGTCTCTTTTAATGCTAGTAAAACTAAATATATACAGTTTACTAATAGACAGATATTGCCAGATTCGTACATTACCTTCAGTGCTACTAGTATTCCCATCTCCAAAAGTATTGAAATTCTTGGTGTCTCACTTAACAGTGCCCTCAGCTGGACCTCTCATGTCAGATCACTTGCTAAAACCGCCTCAAAGAAACTTGGATTATTGTACAGAGTCCGTAACTTCTTCGCCGATGAGCAGTTAGCTATAATTTATAAGAGTCATGTACGCTCTCAGCTTGAATATTGCTCACCCTTGTGGAATGGTTGTGGAGAGGTTGCATTAAGACAACTAGACAAAATTCAGAATAAAGCTGTTAGAATCATTAACAACCCTGCCATTACATATAAACTACCTCCCCTGCAAGTAAGAAGGAATGTTGCCTCCCTTGCATTATTTTACAGATATTTTTTTGGCAAATGCTCAGACGAAGTTGCGTCCATGGTGCCACCTCTCCATGCCTTCCCTCGTGCTACACGGGCATCTGGTAGCGCTCATGACTGGAATGTCACTCAACCATATTGCAGAACTTCTGCCTGTCAGAATTCTTTCATTCCCCGAACTGCATCTCTCTGGAACTTGCTTCCCCAGAGTTGTTTTCCTCCAAATTTTAACCTACAACTGTTCAAGTCTAACTGTCACAGATATTTTATGAACAGAGGACACCAGTAATCTGGTGTATGGATTATTTTTTTTCTCCATTTGTTTTTCCTTCCTCCGTTCTGTTATTAAAAAAAAAAAAAAAAAATTAGGGCCCCCATGCATAAAGTTTACAATTGTATTATTTTTTTTTTTAATGAACTAATGTAATCTCATTGTGAGAGCTTTAAAAAGTGTGGAAGTTTGTAATTTTGGAGATATCATTTATAAATCCGCCAGTTTTACACACAAACCATAGCAAGTGGCCACCTGCCATGTCAGACTTTTTGTTGTTGCAGCTCTAAAGTCAATCCGATACTAATCGTTCGTCCCTACTAACCTAACCAAATAGCTACAGTACGATGTAATTGAATTTAACCTATTC
This sequence comes from Coenobita brevimanus, assembly GCF_032717465.1. Taxonomy (NCBI): domain Eukaryota; kingdom Metazoa; phylum Arthropoda; class Malacostraca; order Decapoda; family Coenobitidae; genus Coenobita; species Coenobita brevimanus. The sequence goes on from NC_137015.1 coordinate 5,563,042, forward strand.
TAACCCAATGAAACGAGACCCAACTTAATTTAACCTAGTCTAACAAACCTGAATGATTTGGAGACAAATGAGTTTTGTGTCCATATCAGTACAGTACACTTCCCTCTGTCGGATGCAACTACCGATATCAGCAAGCTTAACTTCGTGCCCTTGAGTAACATGTTATTTTCACAGAATTTGAGTGTCATGAATGACATATACAGTCGTCTGTAACAGAAATGATATTTCTGCAGGGTTCAAGTGTCATAAGTGAATTTACACTCAGGAAAGATAGTCGCTGTCGTAAAATTCTCATCATTTGTTAATGTGAGCTCTCCTGCATTTTATATCCCTTCAGTAAGGGATATTTGTTGTTATTTAATTCTGGCCGTGATCAGTATATTTGGCTGTTTTTAGGAAGAATCTCATATAATGAGTATGAAACGATTCTTTAAGGTTTTGGATTTGTTAGTTAACTGTAGTTTTATGTAGCTACTTTGTTTTTTTCAGTTTGATTTTGCAGCAGTTCAGTAAAATGATTGACTGTGTCGTACGGTACATAAAATTAGATTAGGATAGCATATAGTGACTGCTTATGATGCAGTACCAGTAGTTTTTTTATAATGAATCGAGACAAATTGCAGTACCAGTAGTTTTTTATAATGAATAGAGACAATCTGAAATATCAGCTGTATTGGAAGATCTTCTGCTAATGCTACTGTAATAGTCATGAGAAGTATTCAAGAGATGACTGGAAACTCGGTAGACTTGTCATTATGATTTAAAATGTACGGTAGGTTACTGGACTTCAGTTACATTGTCTTAGGATTTACACCTGATATGGAATATTTTGTGATTGGCTCATATAATTTTACCGTAATTATATTCTGTATAGGAAGATCTATCTGTAAGCAACTTCAGTTGTTAACATTGTTATATGAAATCAAAAATTTAAACTACTATACTGTAGTTAACATCTTTGGCTCTTAACCCCTGGGTTGTGCCTTCAGCCCTTTACCCCTATTGGTCATGCATTGCCAGTTTGTGATGTTGGAGAATTGGGATAAATTGATCTTTTTCACTTCAAGATTATTCATAGAAATGCTTACTGTTAATAAAAATAAATTTCATACACAGTAAAATTTGTCTTTCAACTTAGAATTGAAGCAGCCTAGAAGACTATAGGTACCACAATTCACATATACAGTAGTGACAAACTAAAGACACTTTGTTTTTGACTATTAGAGCATGATTTTTTTGCCAACTAGCTCCCAGATGGATGGGAAGTAGCCACCACAGACCATCACCTCAGACAAGGTTGTGTCACCCAGTGTCTGGCCATTCATCAAGTGTACTGTATACATGTGCTTTATGTCATAAGGAAACTGGAAAATTAGGCAAGATTCTAAAAGGCACACTACAGGCAACTGGAAGTGCCATTGGAAGAGCATGTCACAGCCAAGGGGTTAAGGTTTTCTTCTAAGCTGAGTAGAATTATCTGGGATGGACCAGAATAAAGGAAAAAATATCTTTTGGTGGAAAGAGTGAAAGTGCCAGGCATTTACCTTGTACTATATCAGAATCAGATTTGAATTTTACTAAAGTTTAATATGATGCACTAATTTGTAGTTTGTAATGTTTATTCTTCATGTTTTATTTTCAACCTAAAGGATCTCTTCAGAGCTAGTATAGATAATCTGTCATCAGCCAAACCTACAGGTTATGGTAACGCACCACCATTCCAGCCCATCCCACCTACTTCATTTCCCATCCCACCATTTTCTGCTACTCTTTCATCAAACTTCCAAGAGAAGACCAAGATGTCGTCATCTGAAAAAGCAAATATAAAATGAAACATGCCATTGAATTGATGAGGTTAAGTAAGCACAAAAAAAATTTAATGTTTATTACAGTGCCACCAAGTGATTGAGCTGTGAAAGTACAGTATTTGACAAAAGGGGGGGAGAAAACATAAATGATATTGATAGATTGGCAAGAGGTTTAGAAAATATAAAAGAGAAAAGGAAGATGTGATAAAAGTGTTGGAAGAGAGAGAAACAAGAACAAAATACAAAGAAGGACTGTTTGGGAGGAAAAAAGGAAGAGGAAATGAAAGGAAAAGCAGGAATGGCATTAACAGGAAGTACTGTAAAGGTAAGAATAAAATGGGAAAGTGATGATATAATGTCAGAGAGAAGAGAGATGGGATTGAAAGTAAGGCAAGAGAGATGCTGGAAAGTATTAGGTTATTAAAAGGAAGAAGGGAATGGTAAAATAAATGTAAATGAATGGGAGGAAAAAGGAGAAAGAAGGAAGAAAACATGAGTGATCAAGGAGGATAGGAAAGATGCTTCCTAAGAAAGAAAAAGAGAGAGAGAGAGAGAGAGAGAGAGAGAGAGAGGTAAGATGGTGAGGAGGATGTACCCAGGATGAATGGTTGTCATGTCTATCATAAAACTTACCTGGGGATTTTACCCTCCACTGCACCTTTGGGAAACATCCAGTTATCTTCTTTAATGAGCTTAGGGGAGAGTACATTATTTTTTCAGTGTAGCTGTTCTTTCTCTGGTGTTACTTGACTTTTTTAACATTTTAGTCTTTTTTGAAGTAGCATGTGCAGCTTTTGAAATGTGTGGTTTTTTCAAGAACTTTGAGAGGAAAAGCTGTGATGGTTAAGATTAATTATATTGAAGGGTATGTATTTTATGTTGTTTGAACAGTGTCAGATGATGTATGGAACTTTCCATATAATTAAGCCCAAACACTGGAAGGGAAATACTGTATTGTTCTGAAGCTCTGAATGGGTTTAACATGCAGTGTGTGATGTGCAGGAACTACTAGGACAGTTAATGTGCTCGTCAACCCTTTGGTCAGAGGATTGCTTTATTTTATTTTATTTTTATTTTTCTGTACTAGAAACCAGATTAATTTATGGTATTCAGCATAGAAAGCATCTCTGATGGAGGAGGGTGTAATAATAATGCAGCACGTAGTGCAGCGTGTATTGCAGTATGGGATATAGCCTTTGAGCAGTATTGCAGTGGAAGGTGCAGTCTTATGTTAAGTTTAATGGTCGCGTGGGTATTATATGCTCGTCACGCCAGTAATGCACCAGTTTTCGCTTGGCCCCGGGAGTTATAATGGACGTGTTGAGTGGGGACGCCATGAAAGACCTTCTCTGAATGGAGCGACAAAACTCACTCGGGTTTGAAGGGTGGTGGCCTGCCCATCTGGTGGGCGTAAGGCTCACCCGCAGGCACAGAGACCTCGGTTTTGATCTTTAAGGTCTATGAGGCCCCTGGGGAGAACAGCTGCTGACTTGAACAGGGTCTGATGGTTTGCCACACTTGAGGCTCAGGTTTGTTTATATTCAAAGTGTTTATGTACTGGAAGGTTTATGATGCCTAGTAGGAGAATTGTTCTTATCAGTTTTCTTGATCAGGCAGTGTATAGTGAGAGGTTTATGGTGCTAAGCAGGAGAAATTATAAATCATCATCAGTTATATTAATTAAGCAAGATATGTTGACAGTATTGTATAAAAAAACAAGAAATGTTGACAGTATTGTATAAAAACACTAAGTTCAAATGAACCTTCATTTTTTGTAATGATGTGTCCTTGCAAGGTAAACACAGTATTACAGTATTTTAATTTTGTACCTGGTAATTAACTAGTACTGTAGGCTATTAAGTACAGTACTGTATATGAAACCTTTCTGTTTCTCGTTTAATTCTGGCTTTTCATTTTCAGATGTAAATTTAGTGCATGTGAGGGTGAAAATCCAAGGCAGCTGAACAACTGTGATTGATCGAGCCCAAGCTGCCTGGGGTGTGAGGGTGGAATCAGCTGCCTCCATCAGCCACCACAGACCTGGAACAATGGACAAGGGAGAGATTGGGACTGACAGCACCTTGATCCCGTTGTGATCGGTGGAACTCAGTGCATCAGGAGCAGCAGGCTCTTGTGAGTTTTTATGCTTTGCTTCATGATTAAACAGTAACTGTATAGTGTACAGTATTTGCCATTCTACTCTAACTACAGTATTCTGTCCATCATCTTGGGTCTTACATTCCCTCATAAACTTCATGTTCTTTATTCCTGATGTGTATTCCGTAGGAGCAGCAGAGCTTAGTTTTTATGCAGCCTCTCTCTTAGTTCTTATACAGCCCCCCCCCCCCATCTCTCTCTCTCTCTCTCTCTATCTCTATCTCTATCTCTGTCTAATACTGTTCCCACCATTTCATAATCCTTCTTCACTTTCTCGTTCAACAGGAGCAGCAGACCTTGCGAGTATTGGTACTTTGTTTCATCATTATTTTTGTCGTTTTGCTTTTACTGTTCTCACCATTGCATATGACACATCCTCTCTTCACCCTTGTTTTTCTGTCTCTGCCATTACTCTTGGCATAATCCTTCTTCTTCCTCATAGCGTAACAGGACTTCTGAATCTTGCTGCATTTCACTGCATGTTTCTCTTCCCTATGTGTAGAGTGTGCAATAATTGATTGTTACTTTGAGTGAAATGGCTTGAATAATTGCTAATTTCTGACTTCAGAGCAACCTTATTGCGAATCTTGAATATCTTAAGTGAAAGTAGGTGCTTATTCATTGGCAGCTTTATAGCAAAAATAAATGTAAATTAAGAATACTTAAAGATAATTGTTTTGTTACTCATCTCTCACTGTCTTCAGTATTATTCCAGAAAAGTCCCCTTTCATTTCCTTGCTTTTAGTTACACAACCATTCCCATTGTCCTCATACTCACACTACTTTAAAATTGCTTCCCCTCCTTGGTCTGCCATACCTCCTCTTTCTTCTGCCAACTCCACTGTTGTTTAACCTTTGTGGACCAGTCTGTCACGTATTTCATACTTTGTTTTCCTAATCTTCTGTTATCTCCCTCTTTGTCTGTCTTGCATCCTCTCCTCCCTTACTATATTGTGGCTTCTCCCTCCCTTGTCAGTTTGGCAACTCACCTCCATGGAACAATAGAGTAGCTCAGTTCTCCCTTTCTTCACAAATTTTATACTTACACTTTTTTTTTCTTGTACTTTATGTATCCCACCCACTCACTTGATATAGTGCCGCTCTCAGGTGTCAGCCCTTTCTTCTCTTCCTTCCATCCTCTTCCTTCATTCTTTCCTTCATTCTTTCCTCTTCCATCGGCCTGTGGGTGACTTTACACTCCCTATTCTTTTTTTTCTTTCTTTCATTCTTACCTCTTCCTTCTGCCTATGGATGACTGTACACTGAGTGACAAGCCAAATGGTTTCCTGTACACCAGGAAACCATTTACTGTGCTGGGTGGTAACCATATAACCAAATTATGGTGCCTGGTGGTTTTGTGGGTAATTAAGACGCTGCAGTCGGATTGAGTCTGTGTAGATTTATATCCAAGGGGTGGTTGGGATTTATTGCTCACGTAATGCCACTCAGGGATGAGCGAGGCTGGTCACTCCCATCTTGAATGTTAGGACCAACTTGCCTAGTCCCGGGCTTCTATGCTCCTCATGGGGCAACATAGGATTGGATGATGGATGGATGAATTATTATTATTATTATTATAAAGGAGCGTTGTGGTGTGGATATGGATGTGATAGGAAGCGTTATGAGGAACACACTGAGGTGGTTTGGGCATGTGGAGAGGATGGAGGGTGAAAGACTGACGAAGAGAGTGTATGTGAGTGAGGTGGAGGGGGGAAGAGGGAGGGGGAGGCCGAGGATGAGATGGAGGGATGGGGTGGAGAGGTATATGAGAGAGGGGGGTGTGAGTTGGGAGCAGGGCAGTGAAATGGCGGGGGACAGGGCGACTTGGAGGCGATTTGTTTGTGGCCACCCCAGACGGGATTGAGGCGTCTGGCAATAGATAGATAGATTATTATTATTATTATTATTATTGTTATTATTGTTATTATTATTATTTACTATTATTATTATTATTGCTGTTATTATTATTATTATTATTATTATTATTATTATTATTATTATTCCTCTTCCCTGCCAGCCTTCCAGGCCAAGGATATTTCATCGTTCTTCCTCCAAGCGTTAAAACGCTGCTACTATCCATCTCCTCACTTCTGCCACCCCCTCCCTCCACTCACCCTCGTCTCCCGCTGTGTCATTCCCCTGCCTCCACCCTTCCCATGGCACTCCCCCTCCAACAGTGTCATTCCTCCTCCCTTCTACCCACTATATCCCTCCTTCTCCTTCCTATCAGTATGCACCCTTGCTTTTCCTTCTGCTATGTCACTTCATCTTACTATGCACCTCTCCCTTCTCCTTCCTTCCACTATGCCTCCCATCCACCTTCCACCTTCCCACCTTCTGCATCTCATATCACCCTCTCATAGAATATCCCACCTATCCTGTCCCACTTCCTACCTCTCCCTGCCCCTGTACACCTCTTCCTCCATCTCCCGCAATACTCAGTTCTTTCTTTCCTACCTTGCCTCCTACCATAAGGCTACACTAACCTCACATCCCAGTTCTCTTCTTGTATGCCCCACTGCACCCCCACCCCCACCAAGTATACCCCTCCCCTCTGTCTCTCCCCACCTTCCCCTGGGCCCTCATATTTGTATACTTGCATTTATCCCTGTTATCCCCCCCTCCCTCTGTCCACCCTCTCTCCTCCCACATTCGTTCACTCCTCTCCCTCCCTCTGAGAGTCACTCCTCGAGCAATATCATTTTTGAATTGGACTTGGCTTCCCCCTCATTTCCACCCCTCCTTCCCTCCCTCTTATGTGCTCTTTCCTTCTCTCTCTCTCTCTCCCTTCGTTCGTCCTTTTCATGTGCTCCCTCCATCTCTTCTACTTCCCTTAGTTGTATGTGTTGCTTGCATCTCTCCTTTCCCTTTCTTTGCTCCCTCCATGTGGCTATCCTTGCCTCCCACCTATGTGCCTCCTCCATCTCTCCCTCCTTCCCTCTCCACTGTGTGTTTTCTCCATGTCTTCCTCCTTCCCTTATTATGTGCATCCTTCATCTGTCCCTCATTCATATGTGCTCCCTCCATCTCACCCTCCTTCCCTCACTCTTATATGCTCCCTCCATTTCTCTCCTTTCTTCCCTTTTCTTTGCTCTCTCTCTCTCTCTCTCTCTCTCTCTCTCGCTGGCGGGCTGGTTGCTCCCCTCCCAACTTCTTTTCTTTCCTTCACTACCCCCTCCCCCCATCTTACCTTCATTTTCCTTTTAATTTTGTGATGAATTAATGCTTATTTCCATATATATTCTGTCAAATACACAAATTGGTATCATATATACATGTTCATCTATGGCTCCATCCATCCATCCATCCATCCTTCCTACCTTTTTATGTTGTACATTCAGTTATTTACATATTTAATTTCTCATTCAGCAATGTATCTTATATCAGTATCTCCCCATTAATTAATGAAAAGTGCTAATTAGTTTTTATGTACATAGAATTTGAAAAATATTAACAGGGGAAAACCAGTAACTGGAGCCAGGAATGAACAGAGGAGGAGGAAAAAACAGAGGGAAGTGAAGGAAGATAAAACTCAAGAGAGATGCAAAAAGGTTGCGAGATGCTACAATGGAGAAAGAAAGAAATGATAGGACAGGGAAAGGGTAGAAATCAATGAAATGGAAGAAGGAAGGGAGGGGAAGGAAAAGCTCATGAGAGTGAGAAGAAAGTTGTTAGAGATGAGCTCATAAGAGTGAGAGGAAAGTTGTTAGAGATGAACAAAGAATATAGGGAAGAATGATGAGAAAACTGAGTAGGAGAGAGCAAGTTTGTGGGTAAAATAATGGAGGGAAGGGAGGTAGTAGGTAAAAAAGATGGACTTGTAGGCATGGAGGAAAGTATGAAGGAAAGAAAAGAGAGGAAGAAGGGGGAGGGGCAGGTAGGCCTAGTGGGGTAGGGGGTCAAAATATGGACCTATTGTCATGGTTAATAACAGGTAAGAGTAGGGGGTTGGGGGTAAGGGGAGGGGGTGAGGGGAAGGTAGTCTTTTTAGCAGTGTTTACAAATTTGTTGTCCTTTGTTATCCTGTTTATCCTGGGCTGGGTATGTTTGGCCCCTCTGATACCCAGCATAAAAGAGGAGGGTAGGACTGAGGTCCATATTCTCATCAGCCAAGATTCCCTAGAACTGTTCCTTTTCAGTAGCATATTTTGGATGTTACATGTTAATACTTTTCTGTGTGTAATTTGTTGCTTTTTAATTTGAACATAGAGTGCTTAAGTAGCGCAGGAGTTTTCTAACAGTGTTCTGAAATAAGCTGTTTAGAAAGAGGTGCAAGAAAGCCTCCTAAAGTGACAAGAATACGATTCTGAGATGCAAGGACCCAGGGAGGGGAGAGGGGGAGAGAGAGAGAGAGATGGGTGAGGGGTTTTGGGGGGAGGGAGAAGGCTAGGCTGACAGTGGCACAGGTGCATTATCCACTTGGGCACACTCCAGCCAGCCCCATTGTTGTCATAATAACCTGAAAAATGAAAGTACTATGTGTGTGCTGAGAGAGGGCATAAATAATTAATCTGCTTCAGTCATTCCAAGCACGGAGGCTTGTTTGTGCTTGAGTGAGTGGACTCGGTGTTACCTGTTGCTCCTCTTTTAGAACCATGTGAGCCTGCCAGTCTGTTTATTTTCTTCATAATTATCCGGCTTGTGCTACCTCATTACCCAGGTCCTGTTTCCTTAGGATGGATCAAGAGGTGAAAATATTCTGAGCCCAACAATGGTCACACCCTCTTCCCTCCCTTACCTATGCCTTGTCGTACCAAAGTAGCTATGGCCTTGGTGTTTTGTGGTTAAATGTCCTCAAGTTTAAAGGTTAATGGTAGATAATTGGAGGGTGAGAGAAGAGGCTGCGTACTGTCACACGCTCACTCTCGCTTTCAGCATCCCAGGAACTATTGTGCTGGGGCGCACCCTCTTGTGTCCCCCTAACCTTCCACCACTCCCTCCTGCTGTTGCCATATTTAAAAACTTTGGTACTGGTTATTCTTCGGAAACATTGTTGTTCAGATATAATAATTTCTGTACTGGTCATTGGTTGAGTCTGTTAAAGGTGAAACTTTGATTCTCTTGAATAGTAGGAGGCAGGAGCTACAGCAGCTGCGGCAGCAGTGGGATCGATATGCCATATGTCCGGAGCCGCCGCAGGAAGCTGGGGGGAGACGCTCTCTGACCACCGCTGATACTGGCCGCATCGATCGGGGGTTTACATGCGCACTTAGATGCGGGGGGGATTGGGAGGAGGGGCAAGGGAAAAGCGTTTGTTGTTGTTAGGAGAAGGAGGGGATGGGGGGTGAAAGGGGGCTGGGCTGCTGCTCCCCTCAGCCGGGCGTCCACAGTGCTAGGGTGACGCACACAAGTGACGCACATAGGGTGTCCCCGGACCAGACAGGATCACTGCTGTGCTGGAGGAAGGTAAACAAGGGAGTCTGGAAAGAGGAGGCTGAACCTGGCTGGCAGGTTGACCACTCTACCATCACCCTTCCTGCCCCTGGCCCCTACATTGTTATTGTACAGGCCCAACCAAGCTTGACCACAGCAGCTGCTCTATAATGGGTAAGAGGATGGGTTACGCATTGTTCCGCCCTTTCTGCTCAAACTGCCTGGCCTCGCCCAGTTGCCCATCGATCGCCCGGCCATCGCAGAATGGCGTAGCTTCCCTCGCCCGCCCCACCCGATCATCAGCTTTGACCCTTTCTTTGTCCGTTCCATAGAAGGGTTAAAAAAAAAAAAAATGCCTTTTTACAGTGAATATATGATGGTGTTGTAAGGTTTTTTAGCACTGAACCTCCCATAATGTTTATCATCAGGTGCGAATCAAAAGGGAACGGCCGAATGGTTTGCGAGATACCAGTAGGGAGGTGTGGCGTGTGTGGCGTCATAGCTGTATCTTGCTTGTATTCGAATTGTTACGATACATATAAATATCTAAATACGATGGTCAGTTTAAGCAATTGTGAATTGAGTCATATGTCCAGCGTTTAACTGTATTGTGATAAACTTTCCAATACACAGTTAAAAAAGGTTTTACTGAAAGTGTCTGGATTTGTAGGTAAGAGGTTTTTGAGAATTTTGCATTCTGATGAACTATATTAGTTTGATTTGCAAGCATTTTCTTTTTTTCTTTTTTTTTTAATATTTAATTAAAAAAAGGCGACTAAAAGGGGCGGGGTGAGGGGACTAGGGACCCCCTCCTCTGTTTTTTAGTTCCTAAAAAGAGACAGGCCAGAGAAAGGGATGGGGGATGGAGTTATCCCCGTACCCTGAAGATTGGGTCTATGAATGTGCGTGGATGTAGTACAATTGAGGCTAAAAGGGAGGAGATTGGGAGAATGTTTGTGAGAAGAAAGTTGGATGTGTTAGCTTTGAGTGAAACGAAGATGAAAGGGAAGGGGGAATCTATGTTTGGAAGTGTGAATGGAAGATTGTCAGGTGTTGATAGAGGAAGGGCAAGAGAAGGTGTGGCCTTGTTAGTGAGTCCGGAAGTACAGCAGTGTGTGATTGAATGGAAGGAGGTGTCATCGAGACTGATGTGGGTGAAAGCGAAATTTGAACGTGAGTTGTGGGTGTTTGTGAGTGCATATGGGCCTGGTAGTGAAAGGGATGAACAAGAGGGAGTCTTTCTGGAATGATGTTGATGAGTGTCTGCAGAGTTTTGGAGCGAATGTGAATGTGGTAATGATGGGAGATCTGAATGCTAGAGTGGGAAATGTAGCAGTTGAAGGCGTAGTTGGTATGCATGGTGTGCCTGGAAGAAATGAAAATGGGGAACGAATGATAGCGATGTGTGTTGAGCGAGAGATGGTGATTGGGAATACGCTGTTTGAGAAGAAAGATATTTATAAGTATACATGGGTGAGACAGGAGGGTGGAAGGGTTGTTGATAGAGCCTTGATGGACTATGTGGTTGTGTCTAGGAATGTAATAGGAAGATTGTTGGATGTGAGAGTTCTGAGGGGAGGGTGGAGGTATGTCTGACCACTACTTGGTGGAGGGAAAGTTAAGAGTAGGTAAGAGATGGGTGAGAGCTAGGAGGGTTAGGTGTGGCAGGGAGGTTTTGAAAGTGAGTGAGTTGGATAAAAGAGAGAAAAAGATAGAGTATCAGGAGAAATTGAAAGATGAGTGGAACGCAGTGAAAGATCGGGAAAATGGCAGCGTGGAGGAGGAATGGCAGTTGTTTAAGAGTGCTGTGGTGGGGCATGCAGAAGAGGTGTGTGGTGTGAGACGTGTGGGTGGTGGTGTAAGAAAAGGAAGTGAATGGTGGTGCGAGGAAGTAAGTATGGCTGTGGCTGAGAAGAGACGGGCATATGAAGTGTGGCTGCAGAGAAAGGATGAGATGTCATATGAAAGGTATAAGGAAAAGAGGAATAGAGCGAGAAGGGCTGTGCGTGATGCTAAAGTGGCAGCAGATGAGAGGTGGGGTAGGCGGCTGACAGAGAATTTTCAACAGAATAAGAAAATGTTTTGGAAGGAGGTGAAAAGGGTGCGAAAGGGAGAATCTGGGAAGGAAGAACGAGTAAAAGCAGAGGATGGAAGGATGTTAATTGAGATGGATGCAGTAAGGAAGAGATGGGCAGAGTATTTTGAAAGATTGTTAAATGTAGAGGAGGAAAGGGTGGCTGAGATTGTGGCGGATGGAAGGGTGCAAGGAATAAATGTGTTGGGAGAGTTGAATGATTCTTTGATCACGAAGGAAGAAGTGGAGAAGGCAGTAAAGGATATGAAAACAGGGAAAGCTGCAGGTATGGATGGGTGTGCTGTGGAATGCCTGAAGGGTGGTGGAGTGACTATTGTTGACTGGTTATTAAGATTGTTGAATGTGTGCTTTGAGAAAGGTATGGTGCCAATTGACTGGGCAAGTGCTTGTGTGGTCCCGTTGTATAAAGGCAAGGGTGATAAGTATGAATGTACTAGCTTTAGGGGTATAAGTCTGTTGAGTGTTGTAGGTAAAGTGTATGGTAGAGTGTTAATTATGAGAGTTAGAGAGGGTACAGAGGGAGTAATTAGTGATGAGCAGTGTGGCTTTAGGAGAGGGAGGGGATGCGTTGATCAGGTGTTTGCTGTGAGACAAGTGTGTGAAAAGTATTTAGCGAAAGGCAAGGATGTGTTCTGGGCATTTATGGATTTAGAGAAAGCGTATGATAGAATTGATAGGGAGGCTTTGTGGACTGTTTTAAGATTGTATGGACTTGATGGTAGGTTACTAAAAGGGGTGAAAAGTTTTTATATAAATAGTAGAGCGTGTGTAAGAGTGGGAAATGCTGTGAGTGATTGGTTTCCCGTGAGAGTGGGGCTGCGACAGGGATGTGTGATGTCGCCTTGGTTGTTTAATATTTACATGGATGGTGTTGTAAGGGAGGTGAATGCAAGAGTTTTAGGTGGTCTGAGTCTGGTAAATGTTGATGGAGAAGAGTGGAATCTGAAGCAGCTGCTGTTTGCAGATGATACTGCACTGGTGACTGATTCAGAGGAGAGATTGAGACAGTTGGTAGAGGAGTTTGGAAGGGTGTGTGAAAGAAGGAAATTGAAAGTAAATGAGAATAAGAGTAAAGTGATGAAGTGTACGAGGTTGATAGATGGTAGGGGGATGAATATAGTTTTGAATGGTGAGTTGCTTGAGGAGGTAGATTGTTTTAAATATCTAGGGTCACATGTTGCTGTGGATGGAAGAATAGATGCAGAAGTGAAGTTTAGAATAAATGAAGTAGGAAAGGTGCTGGGAGGAATGAAAAAAGTGTTTAAATGTCGTTCGCTTAGAATGGATGTAAAAGAGAAGGCTGTATGAGGGTGTTGTGGTACCGACTGCGTTATATGGGGCTGAAACATGGAATGTGGGTGTAGCAGAGAGGAAAAGTTTGAATGTAATGGAGATGAGATGTCTGAGGAGTATGTGTGGAGTGACGCGTATGGATCGAGTGCGAAATGATGAAGTGCGAAGGAGAACTGGAGTTGTTCGGGAGATGGCTGGTAGAGTTGAGCAGAGGGTGTTGCAATGGTTTGGGCATATGGAGAGAATGGATAATGAACGATTGGTGAAAAAGATAACGAGATCTGATGTGAGAGGAGTAAGGCTGAGAGGAGACCACGAATAGGATGGATGGACAGTGTGAAGAGAGCGCTGGATGCGAGAGGGATGTCTGTTGAGCAAGGAAGAGTGGCTGTGCGTGACAGAAATAAATGGAGAGAAATTGTGAATGAATAAGTGATGACGCAGCCCTGAGGGGATATTCTCCCGCATTTGGTCTGATCAGCTAGTCAGGTCAGGTGCGGGTAAGGGGATGGGTCTGTTATGATGTGGCAGGGGTAAACCAGTTCTGCTGTCGGGCCCTGCTGCGGATGTCACTGATTGCATTGCGCAGTTGACCCTTGTGCGGTGTGATGCGGTGAGGATCTGTCCGTTCTCCCCTTTGGGGCTAAGATGCGAATGAATGTGTTTGAATGGATGAGTAAATGGAGAGTGAGTCGTCCTGTCTCGGCTACCTCCCTTTCCTTGGGGGAAGCAGCCTAGGTATATAGATAGATAGATAGAGATTTTTCCGACTCTTGGCAAAGGCATCTTAGCCTATCACAAGGCTCATTAGTCCTTGTACACACACCTCCACATTTCACCACTTTGGGTCTAACACCCATTGTCCATATTGAGTACATGCTGGGGCTGTCTCGTACAGGACTGGTGTGCTGGTATTAGCAGGGGTATTTTTACAACATGTCGGCGGGTCTTCTGGTAGATCACTAAAGTCTGCTTTTATGAAATTCAGATCCTTAAACTGTTCCCTGCCTTAGCCGGGATTCAATCCTGGATCCATTAAGACTGCAGGCCGCCTCTCTCCTGATTCAGCTACCACCTCTGCTGGCAAAAATCTTCAGATATTAGTTTATTATTGGAAAACATTGTCAGTTTTTTCATCATTCTAACCCACTTTTACAAGAATTATATTTTTTGGATAGGATCCAGAAATAAGAAAAGGAAAGCCTAATGTAAAACAATACATAATTTTTTGTGAGCAGTGTGACACAGCATTGTTTCTTTAGCTATGTACAGTATTAACAAATAAGAATAGATGTTGGTACTGTCATTTCTTTTTGTAAATACGGTGGACTTGGCTATTTAAATGTTTCCATAAACATTCTATCCTCCTGAGTAGATTATGCAGGAGCCAGAGAAAAATAATTGTCATTTATTCAGGAAAGTTGAAATTCATTTTATAATCGTGTTTCATGAAAAAAAAAAGGAAAGAAAGAAGAGAAAACGAAAGTAAAAAGTCCATAGCAGGGTGTTCAAAAGGTTATGGTTTAATCCTGTGGCTGAAGTATATTAATTTTACATTTGTTTTTGTTTACTGTCCAGTGATTTCTGCCCAGATATGAAAAAAAAAAAAAAAAAAAAAAAAAAAAATTGGGTTCAGTTTTTGACAATATTCATGCATGCATCAGCCATGGTCACCTAATGGCAGCTGTCCACACTGCTTGATCTCTGGTAGCCTTCCTATGCAGTCCTTTATCTGAGGTCACACTGTATGACCTCATTTGAGGTCTTTTTTTTTGGTCTGCCTTCCACAATCCTACCATTGACATTCACACTTTTCACTTTCCGCAGCCAGTTGTCTCTCCACCCCCCCCCCCTTTTTTTTTCTGTGTCTGACTCTGGACATGACTTCACTGCCTGTTCTCAAGGCCCAGTATTCCTACTACATACCATATACATCCACATGTCACCACTTTGGCATTAACACCCACTGTGCAGATTGAGTATATGCCAGGGCTGTCTCATACAGGACTGATTTATTGGTATCGGTGGGGGTATTTTTACAACATGGCAGGTCTTCTGGTTGATCAGTAAAGTCAGCTTTATGAAATTCAAATCCTTAAACTGTTCCCTGTCCCAGCCATTGGAATCAGCCCCTCCTCATCACAACACCAGTACACTCTAGTCTTATCCTGCCTCAACTCTTCAGTTATAAACCTATCATAGGGTTAAATAATTTTTGGTCATGTGCTGGTTGGTTGGCTTTACATAAGTATTTCATGTGATTTTTAATATGTAATTATAAGTTGGCTTCAGGATGTATTAGCGGCTACCATTGATTTTGTTAGAGTATTTTCACATTATTATTTTTTTTTTATGCACTTCTTTTCTCGAGAAATTTCCAGCCTGATTTCATGGTTAGTAGTTTATGTTGGGATTGCATCCTACAAAGATTTCTGAGTAGAAGAGGTGACATCTCATTACTGTCACTCAGTCCCAGGAGAGAGAGAGAGAGACTTACTGCAGTAGCACTTCGATATGCTGTGTAGTTCATTGACTAAAAAGGGTGTGAATGAGTGACAATCCATTCCTGCATCATACAGTTTTTTCAGAATACTGTGCTGTACTGTATAAATGTAGGAAGCCTTTTGAATGATGAATGCTTGATGACAGTGTTGGAGGCACAGCAAGTATGGATATACAATGCTGTACAGTATATATATTTTTTTAAGCTGTTGTCTTCTTTTGGTAATGACTGAGGCGATGCCCCTGGGTAGAGGACTTAGGTTTGGAGCATGTAGCACTTTATGACTGGGTCCCCTTCCTGATGTCCACCAATGACCCTTACAGTGGACTCAAACCTCCGACCCTTCAGTCAGAGCAAAAGGCTGTAATCCACTGGGCCGCGACTCAGGTATTAATAGTGTCATTTTTGAAGAAAAAGGTCATCTTGTAGCAAATAAAAATCCAGCAGTTGTTTAAATGTATGGTACCCACCATGTTCATGTGAAATATAAATAGTAGACCCTCGCTTTGTCAAACCTGATATATATAGTGGATTTCAGATTTATCAAACACCTCTGAGCCCACTGAACTTGTTTTGGCTATAATGAACTTAGGTTGATCAGTGGGGTGGATTACACGGGTCTTCTGAACTGCTGGCAATGTGGGGTGGCTCACAATACAGTTGTTAATGCAGTTTTTCCCACCGAATTTGGCTAGGATGGAGATCTCCAGGTATCAGGGGGCTACTTCTGATAATGCTGGGCAGGACCTGGATCTAGGGATGCACTGTATAACGTGTGATCTGCCTCAGTCTAGCCGCTGCTTTCGGTATGTTCTGACTATTATGTTTGCATCTCAGGTCTCTCAGCTTTGCTGAGTGTTTTCCATTTTCTGGTAAGAAGTCTCCCACCACCTCTCCTGGGAAAGCCAAAGGGAGAAAACTTTACTGAGAAGCTCGAGGTGATTGAGGTCCACAAGAAACATAATCAGGACCGAAGCACCTCAGGACTCTCTATAGCAGATGTGACACTTTAGCCACCAGAAGTCATCTTTGCCCAGAGTGACGATGAGTTAAGTTCACTCATTGTACAGCCAACAAGATGAGTGACAGTGTAGGCAGTGTACAGCCATCTATACGGGTGCAGTGTATAATGTACCGGTATGTGTTTCCTTCCCTTTTTACTCCTACGTGGCCAGAAATTGTCCTTTCTCCATTGTGGTTGCTGAGTTGTAATAACAGATTATTGTAATATTGTAGTCATGAAGAAGTGCTATGACAAGGATGTGAAATAGGTGCAAAAGGGTGAAATTATGAACTAAACATAAAATAGGTATAGTTTTCATGTACAGCACTAGAATATGATAATGTAAGTCATTTATTTTCAATCATGTATTTAAAATCCCACTTAGGGGTTTTCCGTGGATATCAAACTTTTGGGATTATTGAACCAGGCTTCCCCCCAATTAGTTTGATATAGCGAGGGAACTAATCGGGGGAGAGCCAAGTTCAGTAAACCTGAAAGTTTGATAAATCCAAGGGAAACCCACATATGGGATTTCAAACTCATGATTGAAGATCAATTATTATCCATCCATCCATCATCCAATCCTACATTGCCCCACGAGGAACGTAGGAGCCCGGGGCTAAGGCAGTTGGTCTCAACATTTAAGATGAGAGTGACCAGCCTCACTTATCCCTGAGTGGCATTACATGAGCAATAAACCCCAACCATCCCTTGGATATAAACCTTCACTGGCTCAATCCGACTGGAGTGCAATAATAACCCACTTAATCACCAAGTGCCAAAATTTGGCTATATGGTTACCACCCAGCATAATAAATGGTTTCCTGGTGTACAGGAAACCATTTGGCTTGTCACTCAGTGTAGAGTCACCCACAGGCAGAAAGAAAAGGAAAGAATGAAGGAAAGAAAGACAGAAGAGGATGGAAGAGAGGAAAGGGCAGACACCTGAGATCATATATTCTAGTGCTGTAAATGAAAACTATACCGTACCCATTTTATTCTTAGTATATGCTGTACACTGTATTCATCATGTTGACCTTTTTTCTCACCTTAGGTTGAAGTAAAGTAGAATCCAGAAAAATAGAAAGGGAAAGTACTGGTATGAAAGTGGGAGGACAGTCAAGAACATGTACAGTGAAATGGGCCAGATACTCATGCACACATCATTCAGGACCTTGGAATCATGCTTCTACTAAACTATCTGTGTATGTTTTTATGTACTGTATTTTTCTCCATAGACATGCTTCACTTAGTAAGTTTGCTGACCATCGCATAAAAAATTTGAAAAACGAATGCCAGACCCTTGTCATTTGATTCTTCCTTCATAATGTATCTAATCAACAACCAGCGTAGTCCTATAATTTCCTTAGCCCCTTCAGTTTTCATATGTTTCTGTTACTCATTTACTAATATCCAACCACCTTTTTCTTGACCTGTCACACCTCTTCCAACTTTTAAACTCATTCACATGTACATCGGAATCCCCCAAATCCAAAATGGCCGCATCAAGAGAGGTTTGGAAAATTTATATATATATATATATATATATATTTGAAAACTAGGGCTGTATCATTACCATCAATTTTGTATACACCCAACTAAATGGTGTTCCCATTATCATTTTTTTGTATCCATGCTCAAATATAATATCCCACAATAATGGTTTTTATGGTTCAGGTGTGAAAACTCAGCAGAAAACAGTTTTTTGAAAATTACTTAAGTATTATTTATTTATTTATTTTATTTTGTCCATGGGGACAGAATCACAGAGCAAAATATTATGAAATCAGTCTTGTGGTTCGAGTCAGCCTTCAGCTAGTTTGGGTTACTATAGCATAATACAGTATGGCACTTTTTGAAGGTAACAGTGAGCCAGGAAACCAAACCAGTTGTTTGTTGGTACAAATTTTCTTTGTTTATTTTATTTATTTGTTTATTTTTTAGTTAGCTGACTTTCAATATTCTTTTGGATTTTTAAAAATCTGAAATTCAAACTTTGGGGGCTTTAGTATGCAGTAAAGTCCCAAGTTTCGCGCCTGATTGATTCAGTGGAAAGTTCCGCAGACCATGAAACTGCTAAAGTTGGGGCATTGATACCATTGGAAATAGGCTAATTGGTTCCAGGCCCCATGCCAACTCCCCCTAAAACTCATTTATGCAATGTAAAATTTACTGATTACACTTGAAAAGAAACTGGTAATTATATAAAATAGATAACAGACAAGGAAGCTCACTTTGCAGGCTGAAGTGAGATGCTTAGTGGAGGCGATGGGGGTGTAATTTCCAAGGCAGGTGGCAAGGCTACTGCTCTCTGCTGCCTCTGGCACCTCAACCCTCCTCTGCCTCTGCTGCCTCCATCTTTCCATGCAACACATCCATCCTTTGCTGCATCTTTTCTGTGGCATTGGCAACTAACAAATGACGATTGGTTTCCATGCACGCGGTTTGTGTACATTTTCTCACTGCTAATGGAGGGGTTTTCATGCAAAACCTGGTGTTTGGGAATATTCGCAGGCCTCTGCTAACCACGAAATCGCGAATTAAGATTTCGAAAACTTGGGGCTTTACTGTACTCTTTTCACCACTATATCAGAACTTCTTCTATCTCCAGTCATTCCATCTAATCACACACTTCTTTTCTATTATCTTCACTTTTTTTTTTTTTTTTTAAATTACCAGTGAAAATATTTAAGAATTACAGTACAGGATTTACAAATTGTTATTGGGAGGTTTAAATTGTTGCCAGTTAGTAGTGTTTTCAATCCTTATGAAATTATAATTTTGCTTGTTACTATTGTGTCTTCATATATGTATACTGTAGTATGTTTGATTATTTTCAATATCGTATTGTTCGTATACCTTAGTTTACAGTCAGCCCCCGCTATTCGCAGGATCGTTATTTGCGAGTTCCTTTATTCACAGATTTTTCTACAAAATTATTTCAAGGTATTTCCCACTTTTCCTGCAGCATCAGCTGTTCCAAATGGTTCATAAGTGTGTGTATGTGTGTGTTTTTTTTTTACATGTTTTCTGTGAGAAATACTGTTCTGTACAGTGAAACTGTGCAGTTACCCTGTACGGTATAGGTATGTGCTGTTCAGCACACTGCAAACTCCTGTTATTATTGTTGCATTGTGAGAACAGTATACAGTAATATACTCAGGAGGGTTTGTGTATCATCGTGTACCGTCAATTTTGGAAGTATTAATGTGTGATAAAATGCATTTACAGGTGTTGTAGTGGGTTTCTAGGTAATAGGAAGACTAAACCATTGATATCAATAACTTTTCAGGTAGGTTTGGTCTATTTGTGAAATTCAGCATTTGCAGGGTGTTCTGGTACATAACCCCTACAGATAAGAGGACTCAACGATAAAGGCTCCAATGTGTTTGCATGTGTCAGCCTTCGTCACTTAATGGTGGCCCTTTACGCGCTTGGTCTCTGGCAGCCTCCTTATTGAGTTCCTTATCCCTGAAGTCACACTCCATGACCTTGTCCCAGGTCTTTTTTGGTCTTTCTCTCACAACCCTGCCCCTGACCTTCACACTTCTCACCTTTTTCTCCCAGTTGTCATCCTCCATCCTCTCCACATGCTTAAGCCATCTCAATCTACCCCGTCTTATCACAACACCAACACACTCCAGTCCCATCCTTCCTCTCAATTCATCAATCGTAAACCTAGACCCCCCGGGCCAGGTTGATATTACTGTATTGTACATCTACATGAGCTGTAATTGTTTTTAAGAAAAGTTACTTCACATTCATTTTCATTCATTCATTCATCATCTAACTCTGTGTTGCCCCATGAGGAGCATAGGAACCTTGGGCTAGGCAAGTTGGTTCTGACATTTAAGTTACGTTACATGAGTTAGAATTCACCTGGAGGTGAGTAACTGGTAACTCTTCCCATAAATGTCAGCACGAGTAGCCTAACTCTGGCCTCCTATACTTTTGGTGTGGCACTCAGTGATTGGACAATGAGACTGGGTGATAAATGTGCAAGGGCCTAGGTTTACCATGGTGTTGTGTTGTGTACAGGTGTGTGGAGTCAGAATGAAGTGTTGGTGGTGTGAAGTGGTTACTTTTATCATGGTGCTGTACGCAGGTGTGTGGTGTCAGAATGATGTACTGATGAAGTGATTATGTTTACTGTGGTGATGTGTTGTGTGCAGATGTATGGCACCAGGATGGTGTGGTGGTAGTGTGAAGTGGTTGCATTAACCATGGTGATGTGTGGTGTGCAGTTATGTGGCATTGGGACAGTGTACTGGTGATGTGAAGTGGTTACATTTACCAGGACGATGTGTTGTATGCAGGTGTGTGGCGTCGGGATGGTGTGCTGGTGGTGTGACCTGGGGTGCAGCAGCAGTAGCAGCAGCACTCAGGTGGCAGCTAGATGAGCAGTGCCACAGCAGAACCCCCCCCAGGACCACACCCGGGGGGGCAGCACACACAGTCCCCCACACCGGACCCTCAGCCCCCAGACCCACACAGGTACTGGGACTCATGCAGGTACTCTTATTTTAATCATGTGGGTGCACATGCCTGCTGGGATACACATTGCTGCCACTGGTTACTGGTGCTGAACTAGGATGCACACAGGTAATGGTACACTAGTTACAGGTATTTCACTGGGATGGACAGAGATAAGGGAAAACTGCTTACTGATGCACTTGCAGGTGCTTTACTGGGATGCACACAGGTAACAACACCTTTTTATGGGTGCTGTAATAACTTCCAACATGCACATGAATATTGATGAGCAGACTGATACACATAAACTTCTGATGTTGGACAGACAGTGAAAATTACAGATGCCAGTGTACACACACACACACACACACACACATATACAATATATATATATCTATCTATCCCCTGCCTGCTGGACTGGTACTTAAGGACTCTAACCCAGCCTAACTTTGAAAGCCGCCTAAATTACTCCCTACCGGACATGCATAACACCTATTTAAACCTATTTAACGCCCTATTCACACCAATACTAGACATAAAGCATGAAATAAATGAAAAGGAACTAGAGAATGAGGAATTAGAAGTGGTTATGGAAAATATTTAACAGTGTACAGGGTACTTACAGCACGTCTGTGGCCGCCTTCTCTAAGGCTTTGGCAGTAGTGAAAATGCTCTTGAAGCATGTACAGTAATTCTTTGCACTGTGAGTTATAATTGTTTAACACCACATTTTGTTCTTAATTGCACCATGCCATTTTCAACCGCCAGTTTGCACTCCACAGTTAATCCTTTGCACTCTAAATTCTGATTTTTTAACACTGCACAACACTGTAAATTCCCATGTGGTATTGTGGCGAGGTATTGCAGTTTATGCACTGTTTATTCACAAAAACGAGCACATGCGGCATCCATTGCGAGAAGCATCTACTCGTGATGACAGTTAGGTGGTAACTGGTGGTGAGGGAGGAGCAGGGTTGCCAGATCGGAACTCGGCCACATTACCAAACTCCTCAACTTTCATTACCAAATTCATAAAGCAAGCATTTATTCTTGACTGACTATATATACAAGTGGAAATAATCACTCTCCTTATAATTAACAGCATGTTGATTATTTTCACGCTATGTACGCTAGCAAATTAACCCCTTAACCGCGGGGCATCACTTTCGTGACGCTCAGGCACAATGGATCATACTGCAGGACGTCACTTTTGTGATTCTGTGTTATTTTGAATTCGCCCGGGCTTTCAAGTGGTGGCTTGTATCATCTGTCAGTACTGCCGATGTCCAGCAATAGTCAGCGCTGCTAATGTCATTTGTACTCCCATCCATTGTTGACAATTTAGCTATTTATCCCCATTTTTGACTCCCCTCCCTACCTCCCCTTCATTACCCTCTCCTCTCGCCTGCCCGGGTGTGCTGCGTTAAGCAAATCTTCCCCGGAATTTTCCACTGATTTCATCCATTGAAATCAGCCATATGCCCTATTCTTAAACAAAATAATATAGACCCCCCAAAAATAAGGTAACTGATGGTACCATACACCTGGAGTTGGCTAATTATCATCGGGCAATTTGTTCGCTAATTTTCCCTGGTAATTTCCCCTTGAAATATGCCGTATAATGTATTCTCATAATAAAAATATATATAAGGAAGGAAGGGAGAAGCCTAAGTGATATTTACATTCACCTGGAACTACCTAATTTCCTGCCAATCATTTCACAGCATATAAATTAGCAGCTGTCACCTCGCTGACGTTGTCAACCCTTGGCGTCCCCATATCCTCCTCGTCATTTAGTTCAGTGTTGTTTCTTGAGATGAAAGCACGTAGCACTCGCGCCTTTCCATTTCTGCCACTTCTAAAGGGCCCTGTGACCTCTACCCCTACTAAACCTCATGTGGGAAGGGGTAAAGGACTAAATGACTGCTGTGGAGCATGAACTGGCTAATTTATCCATGATAATGATGGACAGTGACTACAAATTTTCTGGTGAATCGTGTGATGAGCCAGTGGAGGAAATGGTGATAAACTACTAGTGCTTCAGTGTCCCAAGTTCATCCTGGCTCCAAGGGAAAGGAGCCCTTATATACTGGAAGTGACAGTGTATAACATAGTGTAAATAAAATAGAGATGTAAATAATTACTAATATAAGAATATGAGTACAAGTACTTGGAGTAATGACAGTCAAAGCTCTGCTCTCTAGCTAGTTTACTGAACGAGAAAGTTGCCTGGAGTGAAAATAAACTACTATTACTGAAGGAAACTTATGGATAAATACTGTATATATATATAAGTATAATAAAGTAATAGGAATATAAAGTGTGAGTGTGTTTATGAATAATAAATGACAGAATGCCAGCGGGGAACGAGCGCAAGTGGGAAGCTCGTATGCGCTCGTAATTTTCATTGCTTTCACAGTGTTTTTTTTTTTGGTGTATGGATTCCAAACTACTTGAAAATCATAGAATAGTGTTTCTAGTGATAATATCAGGCTGTGGTAATCATATTACGGGGTGTCGGGAAGTGTAAAGTGGAGAATTCATTACCCAACTTCAGAAGTCTCCACAAGTCGTACGGTACTCGACGAAGGCTCAACAAACATCCCAGGAGAAAGCTCAAGGTATGTGCCATATGCACATGTAATTATAATATTCTAGGACTAATAACTGATTTTTGGCAAATATTTTTAAAAAGTCAGTCGGAGCGCAAATATCCATGCGGGACACACAAGGAGAGCAAAAACACGACCGTGGTGTAGGGGTTAATCAGAGAGAGCAGACAATCCACCATCTCCATCCTGTGTATCGTCATACATGTAAAAATCCATTTGGTAATGCATTACAGTACAATCCCAGTTAACCGGGTGGCTTGGGGAATTTACCTTCCCGGTTACAGATTTTTCCCGTATTTCTGATTTTCAAGTCAAATCTTTACAAAGGCTATCACAGCAGTAAATACAGTTCAGGTACTCACTAGTCACATTAGGGGTTACACTAAGAGATTCCGCCTGAAAAACTGCCTTGTAAACACACACCATGGTCATAACGCACGAGTGCATTGTCTAGCAACTAGCAGTACTGCAAATTACACCAGTCCATTGTTTACTGAATTACTGTATTCATTATACAGTATGTACTGTACTCATAAAAATTGAAAAATAAAATATAGAAATAAAAGCTTGAACATTTATTAGTGAACTGATGATGTGTTAAGACTGCACTGTAGAATTATCACAACACCTGTGCCCCCACGTGAGTTTGTTTACGTTTCCGACTGTTCTTCTTCTTCCCTACCTGACCTCCATCACTCCACCCCTCACCCGCCACTCAGCTGTTTTGCAGAAAATAAAATAAATGATGTACGTATGAAATGCAGGCATATTACCTGTATTTATTTATTTTTCTTCCAACAAAGTAAACTTTTATTCCTATTAACATTTATATTCAGCCATTAGTGTTTTATAATGTTCGCCTTTTTCAAGTCTGTTGCATATGTCCAGCTTCTGTTTCAAGGTAAGCACGATACACTTACGTTTAGTTTGCACTTTAGGCATTTTGGAGTGTACAAATTACCGTCTATCAGAGGAACACAATAGCAAGAGACCTTGTTTACTGTCTGGTGGCAAAATGCAGACTGGTGATTTTTGGAAGGTGTGGAGGATGACTGAATTCAAGTAGGGGAAAGAGGGGGAGAGGAGGGGTGGTTAAGAGGATTTGCTAGGGATTTACATCAGCCGGAAATGCCTTCACCTCGCTTTGTCTGACTTCCCCCAGCCTCGTGTGACACAATCAAACGGCGGTTTGGCGGTCCATTCAAATTGGCGCACAGTTATAACTTACTGACATTTTTACCAGCCCTTGAATTTTCCCGTTGTTCTGAGTATTCCGTTTGTCTGGATACCGGATTGCTGGGATTGTACTGTATTGTGATTCATTACCAAACGAATTTTTCATTACCAAATTGGCTCACATTTGGTAATGAAAAATACCAAATGGCAACCCTGGGGGGGAGGAAGGAAGGGGTGAAAGGGCCGTGGTGTAAACAGCTGTTTGGCACCATGTGGCAATTTCAAATTACGGGTGGGGGAAAATTTGGATTTGGGGGGTTCCGAAGGTCCAGGCCCACAATGTCCGGTAAGTGGGGAGTCCGGATAGTGGGCATCCAGATAGTATAGGGATTACTTTATATATATATATATATATATATATATACAGTATATATATACATATACACATACATATATATATATACATATATATATCTCTCTTTCCAGTAAGACCTCACTATGGCGGACTAATTGGGGCCCAGGCCATTCCGAAAAATGCGAGATTCCGATAAAAGCAACATCCGGACTTCCCCCTGCTAACCCGGACTTTTTCCGATGTATCAGACATTAGTTCGGATTGCGTGAAAGGCTAAACTGTATTGACTACCTATGTGGTACTGTACTGTGTTACAACTTCATTACAGTAATCAAATGGTATAATATATATAATAATACTGTACTGTACACTGATAAACATGTCATTTATTTACCTTATTGTGGTGAATGTAGCTGAAGTGGTCAGGCAGTCCGGACTGCTTCTGGCTTTATCGGACTTTTTCTGACATACAGGAATTTAGTCCAGTAGCTCCTCGAGTCCGATAAAAGTGAATTCCCATATATATATATATATATACACACACACACACACACACACACACACACACACACACACACAACACCGCTCGCTGGTGCAGTGGTAACGTTCTCGTTTACCAACTGGTGGACGGGAGTTCGCGCCTCGCTCAGGTTGCGAAAAGTTTCACTGACGAAGTGGGTGGTTACTGTCCCCCTTGAGCAAGGGGACGGGTGTGTGCGTGTGTGAAGGTCACAGCCTTGCCCTTAGATCGGACTATATGAGCTCTCAGCTCCCTTCCGGGAGGGTAAAAGCTGACGATCACGACCATCAAGTGATCCTGACCGACCCGGTGAATTACACACACACACACACACACAGACACACACACACACACACACACACACCAGTGGCCTATGGTCCATCTTAAATGTCAGGACCAGCTTCTTTCTCATGTTAAATGTCAGGACCAACTTGCTTAGCCCCGGGTTTCTATGCTCCGCTTGGGGCAACACAGGATTAGATGATGGATATATATATATATATATATATATATATATATATATATATATATATTATATAAATATATCATCTAATCCTGTGTTACCCCATGATACACACAGTATATACAAAACAGAATTGAGTTACAGAACACTGACTTGCATGACCAACTTTAGTAGTTAAATTACGTACTAACTGCATGTCTCGCTTGTGTAATTATGCAGTGTAATACCTGCTTTTGTAAAGAAGTACTTTTTAAAAATCTGTTTGTGAGTTGTTCAGGCAGCTTAGTAAAATGTGTCAATTTGTGGTCACTGAGGAGATGGGGATTGGCATCTAGAAATTGCTTATTCTATTCAGCACAAGGATGTTGTATTCATTTTATTCTTATGTCTCCTGACTATTGTTTAACAATATGTAGCTGTAGTGAGATGTGGATGGGAGAAGGCTTGGATCTTCTCATAGCAATCTTCAAGCCAGTCTGAGGTGGCAGAATGAGAAATAGTGTCCATTTACTTTACTATACTTTTGCACTTTAACTTTGCATAAAATTTCCATCTCTTCATCTTGAATGCCAAGCTGTAACAAGAATGATAGAATATGTTGCTAGTCACAGAGTGCTGTGGAAAGGCTGGAAAACCATACTATTATCTCATTCTACCGTTGAGCCAGGGGAAAGCAACTGCAGAATGACAAATATTTTTGCCAGGTTAAGATAGACAAACTGTGGCATTGTAATTCTTGGTTACTGACATTTGACTTTGTCTAATTGTATTTTCCCTTGGTCTTCAGTGAAGGGGATGAGGGTGGTGGGGGTGGAGGAGGGGAAGAGGAGGAGAGGTGTGGAAACAAAGAACAGGGTGATCCAAGACCACCAGTACCAGGTGGAGAGGATACCCATCACCATCCACACCAACACCACCACTACCATCCTCACCACTACCATTACCCCCACCACCACCACCACCACCATTATGATCACCTCGGAGGCAAAGAGTCACCGCTGGGCCTCATGCCTTCTTACCCTCCTTCACATCATCTTTATGCTCATTTTCAAGGTACTACCTTTGACTTTTTTTTTCCCTTCATTTTTTAGGAACACCCTGGTACATAAAGAGGACTGTTTTGAAAACCTGTTTCCTCAGAAATGTTTGTGATAAGTAATAGTAACATTCACACAACTTTGGAAAATTTGATGGGGGGTTATATAAACTAGGATTCTAAAAGTTTTGAGTTTTTAGAAATTTATAATTTATAATTTCTCTGTTAATTTCTGTAGGGATGATCCCACTTTGACATGTACCGGTATTTCATAATCTTGAAATGTTAAAGAATATGGTGTGTAATAACCGTAGGCCGGATTAACAAACAGATTTGTAATTGCTTTTTTTTTTTTTTTTTAAATAACAGAATGGAGGAAGGAAGAACAAATGGGGGAAAAAAAATAACTATGATTTGTTTTCCTAGGAAGACTTAAGGAGAGGAGGATTGAATATTCTTATGTCTCTTGTTCTTCTTACATTAAAATGAATCTAGGTTACAACAGAGAACTGAAGCAAGTTTGTGATTCTGGCATTGATGGTATTGGTATCTGCAGGTGAAAGTGGGTGTGATAGGTCAACACTTGTTTTTGGGGTGACATGGAGTCAGGGTCATTTGGATGATAGAAGATTTGGCCGTATTCTAGTTGATATAGGAGGCTTCATAGCATTGTATCCTTAACAGTTTAATCTGCAAATTACTCCTCAGTATCCTCTTATGTATTATTGATGCAAACATCATCAGTATTAACACAAAAAAATGTGCAAGAGAAATTTGGTATAATATGCATGTTAACTTGTCAAGGAGGAATACTATAAAGCCTTCTATACCACTTAGAATATAACCCATACATAGACTTACAGGAATGTTAAGAATATGGCTTGTAAAAATGAATGGTACTGATATCTGCCAGTGAATGAAGGGGTTCAGAATGCATTGTGGAAATAACCATGGGATGGGAAAGGAGGTCTGGATGATGATGATGTCTGATGTTTCCAGGTGAAGGTGGGGGTGATGGGCCAGCAATGGGCTCCGGGACTGGTGCGGGGTCGGGGTCAGTTGGTTCCCCCTGCTATGGTGGGGGTGAGGGCAGCTCCACCCCACCTCCGGTGCGATGGTCCCAGTCCCTCCAGCACCTGCTTGAGGACCGCCAGGGTGTGCAATTGTTCCAGGATTATCTATTAAAGGAATGCGGTACTTATGAGCCTGTGCTTTTCTGGTTTGCCTGCAATGGACTGCGTGGCGATCAACGGCAGGACCCACACCAGCTTGTACCTATCATTTGGAAGCGCTTCATTAGGAACTATTCAGTCAAGGTCAATGAGGCCACATACAGGATCCTCAGTGAACGTGTCAACAATCGTTCCATCGACCGCAACATCTTTGATGATGCTCAGAGGGAGGTGAGATGTAGGGTTGCATTGTAAGAACGTGAGAGTTTGTAATGACTCCTCCTTTGCAGTTTATATTGCACATTACATGTCAGTATAGTCATGTTATGGTATTGATCCAAATTGTCAGTGCTGAAGTTATGTAAATAACATGAGAGAATTTTAAAATTAATCAAAATAAATCATTATTGAAGAGATGCAGTGAAGCCTCTTGCACCATATAGAACACAGCCCATAGAACCACACTAACTTCATTTACCTCTTATTTTTTCATTTTTATTAGTAGTAGTAGTGGGTGAATGTGCTCACCATCCACTCGATGTAATGCTGCCCTTGGGTTCCCGCCCCTTCCTTTCTTCCTTCCTTCCTCTTCTGTCTTTCTTTCCTTCATTCTTTCCTCTTCCTTCTGTCTACGGGTGACTCTACACTGAGTGACAAAGCAAATGGTTTCCTGTACACCAGGAAACCATATACTCTGCTGGGTGGTAACCACATAACCAAATTATGGCGCCTGGTGGTTTAGTGGGCAATTAAGGCACTCCAATTGGATTGAGCCATTGCCGATTTGTATCCAAGGGGTGGCTGAGGTTTATTGTTCTTGTAATGCCACTCAGGGATGAGTGAGGCTGGTCATTTTCATCTTAAATGTCAGGACCAACTTGCCTAGCCCTGGGCTTCTACTCTCCTCATGGGGCAACACTGAATTAGATGATGAATGAATAAATGATTGAATCTTTTTTTTTTTTAGATACCTTCTTTGGATTTACAGTATTGGGCCTTAGAGCCTCTGCACCTCACAGTAGGTAATATGGGTGAGGCTGTTTTTGGTAATGTTTTAGTATTATTTTCATAATTATAGTGGTAGGTGGGGGTGCTCATCATCCATTCATTCGATGTAGTTCTGCTGTTGGGTGGCGGCCCTTTTCTTTCTTCTTTCCTTCCTTTAATGTCCTTTCCTTCCTTTAATGTCCTTTCCTTCTTTCTTTCCTCTTCCTTCTGTCTATGGGCGACTCTACACTGAGTGACAAGCTAAATTGTTTCCTTCACACCAGGAAACCATTTACTATGCTGGGTGGTAACCATACAACCAAACTGTGGTGCCTGGTGATTTAGTGGGTAATTAAGGCACTCCAACTGGATTTAGCCTGTGCCGGTTTATATCCAGGAGTGGTTGGGGCTTATTGCTCACATAAGGCCACTCAGAGATAAGTGAAGCTGGTCACTCTCATCTTAAATTTCAGGACCAACTTTCCTAGCCCCTGGTTCCTGTGCTTCTCGTGGGGCAGCACAGGATTAGGTGGTGGTGATGATGATGAATAAATTTTCTTCAGTTTATGGATATGATCCTTGTGGGTTTAAGTCCGAATTGTTGTTATTTGATTGGGGTTAGTTGGTTACACAATGCTGCCCGGATGAAAGGAACTCGCCCTTATTGTGAATCTTTGCAGTAAATAAGCTAGACTTGAAGCTCGTCTGTACTTAGTAAGATCAGGATAGGTTCAAGTCCCAGAGATGGCCAGAGGTTTTTCTGTCATGTAAGCAGTATGAGAGGCTTAGGTCCTAGGTTGTCTCCCACTCTGAAGGTTTCTGGATTACAGTAGCTTCGCCTCAGTCCTTGTGCTCTGAAGGGACAAAATAGGATTGGGTGTTGCTGAATTATTTTAAATAGTGGTTTGTGTGGGCACTCACCATCCACTTGCTCGGTGTAGTGCTGCTTTCAGGTGCCTGCCCTTTCCTCTCTTCCCTCCTTATTTCCGTCCTTCTTCTTCTGTCTTGCTCTCCTTCATTCTTTCCTCTTTTTTCAGTCTACGGGTGAATTTACACTGAGTGACAAGCCAAGTGGTTTCCATTACTCCAGGATACCATGCACTATGCTGGGTGGTAACCATATGACCAGATTTTGGCACCTGGTGGTTAAGTGAGTAATTAGGCATTCTGGTCGGATTGAGCAGGTGTAGGTTTATATCCAAGGGGTGATTAGGGTTTATTTGCTCACATAATGCCACTCAAGGATGAGTGAGGCTGGTCACTGTCATCTTGAATGTCAGAACCAACTTGCCTAGCTGGGCTCGTATGCCCCTCATGGGGCAACACTGGATTGATGATGATGATGATGATGATGACGATGACGAGTGCAATCCATCCATCTTATATGGGAAGTAGAGTTGGAGTGATAGGGATTTTTATATGCATGGATTGTAGCTTTAGCATTTCCCAGGTATGTAATTTTTCTGTTGACCCTAAGCATTTGTGCTGTGCAGGTGGAGGAGGAAATAGAGCGCAGCACCTATCCGAGTTTCCTCAAAAGTGAAAACTACTTGGCGTACCTGCGATCGTGTACTCAGCAAGGGGTTGGGGCCGGGGCAGACTCTCCCCGCAGCCCCCAGTCCCCAAGCAGTCCTGGTGGCTTGAGCACAGCAGGGGTTCTCCCCACCTTGCATGAGGATTGTGAGTATGAGGGGAGTGCTGGGGCGCCGCCTCACCTCCGCCTCACGCAGGAAGCCCTTGCTGCAACCGTTAAGCGTCGGGCTGTCCCAGATAGAAGACGACCTGAGGCCTTTGCAGGGTAAGTGTAAAAAAGTAATGTCAACTGTGCTGTCTAGGGAGTGCTCTGACTGGCATTGTTTGAGCAACACTGAGTGGAGGTGATAACTGAAGGCTGGTTTACACGATCAGTTTCTAAGCATGGTGATGAGAGATAGCTCGAAAACTGATCGTGTAGACAGGCAGACTGAGCTACCATCCCTTCTTGAGTGGGATAATCAGTGCGCCAAATAAGGTGGTCTAGTTGTGGGACCATACACATTATGGAGGGATTGGCTGTTAACCATATATTTAAATATGGTAATTCTTGTACCCATCTGCCACATAGAAATATGTTCTTCAGCAGTATGCTTCAAAATTGATTGTGCAAACTAGCCTTTATGGATAAAAAGTGGCCTGATCTGGCACAGTAGAAACTCAAAAGGAGAGAGGAACATATATACCATAAAGTGGATTATTTTTTAATTGGAATGACCTATATATTTATTCTGTATTGTAGATTGTACACAAATCTTCCGCCTGTCACATAGTTAGAACTTATTCCACTCCAGAATGAAGCACCCGACCACATTGTTGTCTCCACTTTGTTTTCACAATTTCCTTGAACTTTTTTTTTATGCTTAATATATATATATATATTTTTTAATCCAGGTTAGCTCTTTTACTGCTTTGTAGTAGCTTGCTTTGCTTATTTTATTTAGTTAAATAATTTAATTTTGGCTTTTTTCTTTTTTTTTTCCATTTAAACACTGCTTGTTTTTCTCGACCTGAGTTTTGTTTTGTGTTCTAGGCAATATTTGCATGGAAGGAGCAGGTACGGGGGAAGTGGGGTAAGCCCATACCATGCAGTGTATGGGACTGCCCACCTCTCAAGCAGGCAGGACTCAGAACTCCAAAGTCTGAGTTCTGGCGCTCTCACCGACGACACAATCTCCTGCACTGACTCTTCTGTGTGAGTACTTGTGCACGACCCCACTAACACTACATCGTTGTAACTCACAACACAGTTAACATATTAGTATCCCTACTAATATTCCCTTTGAAGGTACAGTCAGAGACATTGTTCACCTGCTGTTCTACATGTGCTACACACTAAGGGGCATGTCACTTTCCTCCGTGATAAAGTGAATATCAAAGAGCATCACCTATAGGCACAGAAACTTACCAGGCCTCCTTCAGCTTAGGAATACTGCACTGTATTAGCCAGAAGAGGAAGTGAGAAACAGATGTTATGGACTATTAAGTAAACTTGTGTCCCCAACTCTACCTGAACCCTTTCAGCCCAATAATGTCTTTGTGTTTTGTTGTTACTGGGAAAGACCCTGACAGACTGAAGGGACCAGAAACAGTCTCCACTCACTCACTGTACCCAGCATTTTTTTTTTATTATTTTTATTTTTATTTATTTTTTTTTAAATCTGCTAGACAGTTTTATTCAGCTTGTGAGAGAGTCCCATTGGCTAACAGTGTTCATAAATACATTTGTGGTATTTCAGCATCCATTATATGGTTGTCATTTCACTATTTTATAACCCACCATACAGTATTTTCCTACCACACCAGTGTGAACACAGAGCCACTGAGATGTACTGTTATTGCTTTCACCTATACTGAAGTTATAAATTACAGTACCACACGACCACACAAAAAATATCTGACAGTGATTGTCACATCTGCAGGTACTAACAGGCAAGGTCACAGGATATGATAAATACAGTAATTTCTGGTAGTTGGGGACACCTATCATCCACTCAGTCAATAGAGTGCTGCCTATATGGTTTCCTGAAAACAAGGACCATTACTATGCTGGGTGGTAAGAGAATATTGGGAGAAAGAATAGTGCCCCTTATAATTCCCATTGGTCTTGACAGTGAAAAGGGATAAGGTAGCAGAGATTAGCATTCCTTACCCTGTATTCTTATTTGCTGGCAAAGATAAAGAGAGCCTCAGAACTGAATCCTGCACCAGACGTAAGCAGGTTTGTGTAGCTGCCTGGAACGTAAAGAGCATGACTGAAATTCAAGAAGGAGGGTGAAAGTGGTAAATTTATTCAAGAATGCAAGGTATGCCCAAATTGCACTGTGTGAAACAAAGGTGAAATGGTCTGAATTGGAGTGGGAGGGTCTGAAGTGCCGAAGGTCGGTATGAATGCACATGGATGATGTAAAGGTGGAGTTGCATTGTAGGTGAATGATGAATGGCAGAGGAGAATGAATGGTTATGATTTTGTCAGTTCAAGATGTATGCCAGGTTTCAGTTTGACAATTTGAAAGTGATTGTGGTGATTGTTGCATATGCTGCCAATAATGACAGAAATGAGGAAGGAAATGCAGGATTTAGAGACCAACTGGGTGGAGTGATAAGACAGATTCCTAGAAATTACAGAATGCTAATAATGGGTGACATATGAGAGTTGACAAAGGTCCCCTCAGTGATGTAAAGGGTCAGTATGGAGTACATTTTTTTTTTTTAAATTAGATAATGAATGGAGGAAGGAACAACAAAGGACAAAAAAAAATAAGTCCATGTGCCTAAAGGTATCCTCCTTTCATAAAATATTTATAACAAGTGGATTTAAATTGAAGTGGATTAAACGTTTGTGGGAAACAACTCCCAGGAAGTGAATTCCAGAGAGTAGTAGTTCTGGGGATAAATGAATTTTGATAAGTAGAGGTTCTGCATTGCGGGGGAGAGAGTGTGAGTTCATGGGCACTCCCAGCTGCCCTACTATTTCGGGAGAATATGTGAAGGGGAGGCACAATTGAAACCATTTCGTTAGAGCACTTACGGTAAAAATATCGATAAAATAATGCTAAAGAAGCAACATCTCTACGTACTGATAATGGAGGAAGGTCCTGCGTAATGGCAGGATTATTGATTTATCTAATAGCTATATTTTGAATTTTGTCCAGCTGCCTCAATGCAACTACTTCACATCCACTCCACAGTGGTGAACAGTAATCAATCTGAGAATGCACATGACTTTTGTATATTGTGGCCATCTGCTCGTCAGTGAAGAACTCACAAACTCTGTACATAAGTCCCAATTTTTTGGAAGCATTTTTAGCGAGGGATGTAACATAAGCTCTCCAGCTTAGGTTGGGGTTTAGAGTAACACCTAGGATATCAATTGTAGTGGATATGGGAATATTGACATCATTTATAATTATGTGAGAGTCTGAGGGATTCTTTCTGTTGGAGAAATTAATGTATTTAGTTTTCAGAGCAGTAAATGAGACCAGATTTGTTTGTCTGCATTGATTAATTTTAGAAAGGTCCTGGTTCAGAGAAATTGCTGTGTTTATTTGGGAATTTATAATATCAGATTGTGTAAAGGAGACTGATAGTGGGCAACTGAAGGATATGTGTGGAGAAAGGTTATATGTTGGCAATTCATATAGTTAGCACGACAATGTACACAAATATGCCTGATAGACCTGACTGAACTGAACTGAGCATGCAGGAGAGAGAGAGAGAGAGAGTGACAGAAAGTAGAGAAGCTGAGAAATGTAACACCAGCAAATGGATACCATGTGAAGGTAAAAGAGAAGTTAGAGTCAGTGAATTAGGAGGAAATGGATTAGGAAAACTTGTGAATTGCATAAAGGGAATCTTTGGTTAGGTTGGCTAAAGCGCTTTATTTGGTGTTGTGAGATGAGCAGCTAGTAAGAAAGGTACAGCTTGTTGGCATACAGAGGAGGAAGGGAAGTGGAGGAGAAGAGAAAGAAATGGCTAGAATAGAGGCAAGAGGTGTCCAGTTAAAAAAGATGGGATATAATGCGTGAGAAAAAAAACTGTGTCTAGTAAGAGAGAGAGAGAGAGAGAGAACTGGTGATCTTGAAAGAAAAATGATTGTAAACTACTGTATTCTGAAATTAAGATACTGTTTTGGAAGGGTGCAGAAGTGAAGAAGTGTGGGTGAAAGAAGTATGGAAGTATAACTGATGAAAGTAGTAGTAGTAGTAGCAATAGTAGATGTAGTCCCAGGTTCATCTGAAATGTGAACCTGAAGGACTGTAGGCTTAAGTTGTTCTCCTGCAGTCCACCATTTAGAGGAATAAGGAAGTAGTCAAGGTACGTTTCTGTAACCAGGTAGTTGAGCCATCCAGTTATGTTGGTACCACCCTATGATGGGGTCCTCCAGTACCATGAAAGTGGAAGAATACTAACAAGAGAAAGTGAAGTAAGGAACAGATGGCGAGTATATTTTGAAAGGCTGATGAAATGTGAAAGGTGAGAGAGAAAAGTGAACATGATCCAATTTGTTGGGATGCAGAAAAGGAATGAGATGCTATGAAATGTGACGTTGGCAGAAGTGAAATATGCTGTGAAACAGCAAAAAAATAGGTTGGCGTCAGGTGTTGATGAGGTGTATGTAGAGGTGATCATGTGTAGTAGAGAGATTGGAATGGAGTGTATATTAGAAATATGTAACAAGGCATGGACAAGTTGAACTGCACCAGGAGAGTGGAAGAAGACTGTGATTATGCACTCATACAAATATACAGGTGATCAAGTGTGAAAAAATTGTCTTGAATGTTGTAAGAATGGAATGTGGAAAAATTATCATACAGAAATTAGGGAATATTTCAGAAGACCTGGTGAGAGATGAACAAGGTGGCTTTAGGAGTGGTAGAGGATGTGTGGGTGAAATATTTTTAGTGAGACTGATACTGGGGAAAACCTGTGCAAAGTGTTAATGGCATTTATGGATCTGGAAAAAGGATACAGTTAGATAAACTGAGGGATGTAGGCTCTGTGGATGTGTGATATTGATGGATATTTATCTTATGCTGGTAGGTGGGTGTGTAAACCTGTGTTTTAATATCAGTGTTGACTTGAGGCAAGACTATGTCCCCATGGCTGTTCAACAGATATGTGGATAATGTTATAAGAGTGGTAAAAACTTTGTTCTGGAGAGAGAGACGGCATTGGTTTTATGAATTGCGAAGGGTGGAGTATCTCAAAGTTTGATGGATGCAGATGATGGTTTGCTTCATGCTTATGCACGTGGTGAAGAAGAGCTGTGCAGACTGATGCAGAGTTTTTTCGATGTCTGAAAGTTGTGGGCTGAAAGTAAATTATGAGTTAAGTGCTGTTTGTTGAGAGAGAATGTTTCTTAATGTGATGTTCTGTTGAATAGAGAGAGACTTGAATTGGAGAGGGAGTTAAAAGTACCGTAAGTGGATGTTGTGATAGAAAAGAGGTAAATGCGGAAAGGAAGTGGGAAGTAGATTTGCACGGGAAGGAAAGTGCCTGGTTCTATGAAGGCCATGATACGAAGAGGTTTGAGATTGGCAGTTGCAAAAGGATTGCATGGAGTAATAGTGCCCACATTAATACTGTATATGGATGTGAGTGGTGTGATGTAAAGAAAAAATGAAGACTTAGAGCATTGGAAATGGGGTTATTCAGAAATGTATATGAAGTGTAGAGATTGGGTAGGCTAAGAAATACCTGCAGTGTGATTAGTGAAAGATATAGAGTAAAAAGGTCTGAACAGTAGAGATGAAGAGAGAGTGCTGAGATGGTGTGGTCATATGGAAATCTATCTGTCTATCTATCTATTGCCAGATGCCTTAATCCCTTATATGGGGTGGCCACAAACAAATCACCTCCTTGTCACTCTGTCCCCTGCCATTTCACTTCCCTGCTCCCAATTCACACACCCCTCCCTCATATACCTCTCCACTCCATCCCTTCATCTCATCCTTGGCCTTCCCCTCCCTCTCTCCCCTTCCACCTCACTCACACTCTCCTCGTCAGTCTCTCACTCTTCATCCTCTCCACATGGCCAAACCACCTCAGTGTGTTTCTCCTAATGCTTCCTATCACATCCACATCCACACCACAATGCTCCTTCACATCCTCATTTGTCAGTTTGTGTCTCCATGTGACTCCACACGCTCCTCACAAATAACTCATTTTCACCTCTCTCACTCTTGACTTGTGTCCCTCCAACAACGTCCAAGCTTCACTTCCATATGTTAGAGTTGGTATCACAATACTGTCATGTAATAACTTTTTCACTTCCATGCTCACTTCCCTGTTTCTTATCACTGCCTTCAGCCTTCAAGGAACCAGCAACGTTTCTTCCTTGTTGTACCCTTTCAAGCACTTGACACTCCAAACTTCCATCCTTACTCATCATGCTACCCAAGTACCTAAAATACTCACACTTTCCATATCCTCATCATCCAATCTCACTCTACTGTACATTCATTGACTTCACGCCTCTCACGCCTTGCAGCTCCCCTTCGTCTTCTCTTAACAACACAGTATCATCTGCAAACAACAGTACAGGGAGTTTCCAAACACTGCCCTCTCTCACCAGGGCCACTCCAACATCCGCTAGCCTACCTTGTATCTCTTTTATAACCCCATTCATATACAGATTGAACAACCATGGAGACATGACACATCCCTGTTTCAACCCAACCTTTAAATAGAAAAACTCACTCACTTCACTATCCACACACACTGCAGCCTTAGCACCCTCATACATACTCTTCACAGCATTCAGCAACTTCCCATCTACTCCATATATTCTTGATACTTTCCACAATCCTTGTCTATCCACCCTGTCATATTCTCTCTCCAAATCTATGAAGGCCGCATACAACTTCTTGCCCTTCTCTAGACACTTTTCCACTAAAGAACGAATATCTGATCTACACAACCTCTTTTCTTCCTAAAGCCTCCCTGTTCTTCACCAACCAATTCCTCTGTTATTTCCCTTACTCTGTCAATAAGTATCCTGCTGTATACTTTCCTATTACACTAAGAAGACAAATGCCTATATGATTACCACACACCTCTTTTTCCCCTTTGCCTGTGTACCAGGGATAATAGGTATAAACAGGGTGCTGAAAAAGGTACATATGAGTGAGTTTGAAGGTGGAAGACAGTGTAGGCCATGAAGAATGTGGATAGATATGGTAAATGAGTGTGTGAGAAAGTGAGGCATGGGGGTTGAACGCTAGAGAACTTACAAGGGATCAAGCTTGTTGTATGAATTTCAACAAACGATTGCATGATGGGGTTGGCACCCCTTTTTTATATGATATTCACTGGATTGGCTCAATCACTATGAAGCACAGATATGTGGCTTGTTTAAACTGTGTGTTTGAGTCAGGATTCTGGGGCATGGTTGGGTATGCACTTGATTATTTCCCCCTTTTTCATATTTTGCATTTCCTTTTCTATACCTTACCTTACCCCACCTGTGGGTGGGAAAATAGAGCAAATAGTATCTTATGATGGCCTGTCAGATACAGGTAAGTGTAGTAAAGTAATGGTGGTACAAGTGACAGTATAAGGTGCATGTTTGATTATATAAATGTTTGATAATCATGTATTGCCATAATATGGATTTTGAATGGATTTTTTTCTTTAATAGTTAGTAGATTGCACCTTAATATTGCAGCATATTGATATTTGAGAAATCGACCTGTAACCTGTTGATACAGTATTTCCTGTCCAAGCCCTAAATTTGACAGTTTATAGTTCACTAATACGGTAGATATTAATTGAAGTAGTTAATTATTTGACTACTAAAAAATTTGGTGAATGACATAATTTGTATTGATTGAAAAAAACATTTCTGGCATTAGCTAGAATGTTCAACTTGAAGTGTGACAGTATTAGTGAAAAAATCAAGGCAAATGTATTGATAGTCCCATTCCAGAAGGAACCATAACTACCCATGTTAACCCATTCATTAAGATACTATCCCATTTAGCTACTGTACTCTTGCTATATCCATTTGATTTTACAGTTTTCATTGAAGGGTTTATTATAGATGTAAGTGTATGTACTGCATGTATGTCAATGGTAAATAGGGTAAGGATGATATGATAATGATGTGATGTATGTGCAGTTTGATTTATAAGGTTGCCGTCCCCTTTGAATGCCTACAGTAATGATGTTATAAATTTGCTGTGCAATTTTTAGAGATGCCATCTCCATTGGAAACCCAGTCAACCCCAAGTACCTCAAGATGCAGTACAAGACAATGCGGGAGAATGCTCGCCAGAATTGGGAACTAAGTGGGGGTGCACTAGGTGGGGCTGGTTGTGGAGGCCTGCAATTTATCCCACGTACCCATCGCTTCCGTGCCGAATCTATCCCAAATCGACCTAAAGATCCTAAGGAGTTTGCTGCAGACCTGATAGAACGCTTGGAGAAAGTAAAGAGAGAGAGAGAATCACAGGAAAAGGTTCAGGAGTCCTTCAAACGGATTCAGGAGGTGAGACTATGATTAGTTATACAGAGTACATTGTAGTAGTAGTAGAGGTAATAATAATAATAATAGTAATAATCATCATTGTATATCATCCGGACCTCCTTTCCCACTCTAGGACAGGGTGAGGAGTAGTAATGTCCAGATAATAATTATCATCATCATCTGGACCTCCTTTCCCACCCTAGGGCAGGGTGAGGAGTAGCAATGTCCAGACAGCCCAAGTTTGTCCAGCCCACAGGGCCACGCTTCCATTCACTCACCATTCAAGCCCCTGGAATCCTGGCTTTATCTGATGCGCCAAAAACATTCACTACGTTCTGTAGCATCACATTAACATATCTGATAGTGTCAGTCCGGACGCAGTCACGTTAAAAGGGGGTGCCAAATCCCTGATCATGCGCTTCTGCTCACAATATTCATCCAGCCAGCGCGATCTCTTGTCAGTCCCCTAGCCTCACCAAGTTCCAAGCCTATCTTCCTCACACACTCATCCACCATATCTCTCCACCTTCTCCTTGGCCTACCTCACCTCCTCCTCCTCCAAATTTGCTCAGAAATACCTTTTTCACCACACTGTTGTTATCCATGCTCTCCACATGACCATACCATCTCAGTACACCCTCTTCAATTCTGTTGTCCACAGACTTCCTCACTCCACATCTTTCATGAATCACATTACTTCATATCCTATGCACTCCCTGTACTCCACATACATTCCTCAGCAGTCCCATCTCCACTGCTCTCACTCTGAACTTTTCATTTTCATGCCACACCATAGTCTCACATCCATTGGTTAAAGTTGGCACTAACAGTCATTCATGTAAGCCTCGTGCAGCTGCAACACTCAAGTCTCTGTTTCATATCAAGGCCTTCATTGCACCAACTACTTTCCTTCCTTGTGTCACTCCTTTCCACTTCTTCTGCACATTTTCCTCTCTTCTCTATCACTGTACCCAGGTAGTTGAACTCTCTCACCAGTTCCAGTCTCTTTCCTTTCACTTGAACATCACAGGGAGTCACCTTCTCTCCCTATAACCATCACTTTACTCTTTTCTACATTTACTCTTAAGGCATGACGCTCACAGACTTCCGCAAAACTCTGTACTAGTCTACCAAGTTCATGTCCGGTATTTGCAGATAATAACAATCATCATCATCATCATCATCATCTAGACCTCCTTTCCTACCCTAGAGCAGGGTGAGGAGTAGCATGTCCAGACAGCCCAAATTTGCCCAGTCCAGTGGGCCACTCTTCCATTCACTAATCATTCAAGTCCCTGGAGTCCTGGCATTAGCTGATATGCCAAAAACATTCACCACATTCTGTAGCGTCACAGAATCGTTTCCGATAGGGTCAGTAATAATAATAATAACAGTAATGATGAATGGGAGTAGAGAGAGCAGAGCCGCTGTACACATGATTGGTTTTGGGGGTGTGCAGGAAAGGAATGCAGTGCCAGGAAACATGGCACTTGCACCAGTGAATACGCTTGTGAAGCAGCTGAAAAATGGGAAAGTTGGGGTTGATGAGGCGTATGCAGAGATGATTAAGTGTAGTGGAGAGAGCGGAATGATAAGCTTGTTGGAAATATGTAAGAAGGCTTGGATGAGTGAAACTATGTCAGCAGAGTGGAGATAGCCTGTGATTGTACCCTTGTATAAAAATAAAAGTGAGTGAAGTGAGTACGAGAATTATCGTGGAGTAAGTTTACTGAGTGTGGTAGGGAAGGTATATGGAAGAATTATTATAGAGAAAGAAGAGAGATATCAGAAGTCCTAGTGAGTGATGAACAGGGTGGCTTTAGGAGTGGCAGAGGATGTGTGGATCAAGTGTTTGTAGTAAGACATAGTGGAGAAGGCTTGTGAGAAGGACTGTAAGGTATTTATAGCATTCGTGGATCTGGAAAAACCCTTTGACAAAGTAGACAGAGCAGGATTGTGGAAGGTTCTGCGCATGTACGGTGTAGATGGTAAGCTCTTGAAGAGTTTTTATGATGGTAGTGAAGTATGTATAAGAAATAATGGGCATGTAAGTGAATGGTTCGTGATTGGTGTGGGCATGTGACAAGGTTGTGTGATGTCCCCATAGTTCAGTATACCTGTATACATGGATGGGGTGATGAGAGAAGTAAAAACACAAATAATGGAGAGAGAGATGGTGTTGGTAATGAATGGTTATGGATGGAATATCTCAAATTTGTTGTATGCTGATGATGTGGTACTACTTGCAAATACTGGACAAGAACTTGGTAGACCAGTGCAGAGTTTTGTTGATGTCTGTCAGTGTCGCCTTGAGAGTAAATGCAGAAAGGAGTAAAGTGATGGTTATTAAGAGAGAAGGTGACTCCCAGTGTGATGTTACAGTGAATGAAGGGAGACTGGAATTGGTGAGTGAGTTCAAATACCTGGTTACAGTGATACAAAAGAGAGGACAATTTTGCAACAGAAGAGGAAAGTAGAGTGTCACAAGGAAGGAAAGTAGCTGGAGACTGGAATTGTTGAGAGAGTTCAAATACCTGGGTACAGTGATACAAAAGAGAGGAAAATTTTGCAAAAGACGTGGAAAGTAGAGTGTCACAAGGAAGGAAAGTAGCTGGTACTATGAAGCCTTGATAAGGATCAAAGGCTTGAGTGTTGCAGCTGCACGAGGCTTACATGAAGGAGTGTTAGTGCCAACTTTAACATATGGGTGCGAGACTATGGTGTGGTATGAAAATGAAAAGTTCAGAGTGAGAGCAATGGAGATGGGACTGCTGAGGAATGTATGTGGTGTACAGAGAGTGGATAGGATTCGAAACAATGTGGTTCATGAAGGTTGTGGAGTGAGGAAGTCTGTGGACACCAGAATTGAAAAGAGTGTACCGAGATGGTATGGTCATGTGGAGAGAATGGATAACAGTAGAGTGGTGAAAAAAGTATATCTGAACAAATTTGAAGGAGGAGGAGGTGAGGTAGGCCAAGGAGAAGGTGGAGGAATATTGTGGTTGAGTATGTGAGGAAGAGAGAGATGGAAGTTGGTGAGGCTATGGGACTGACAAGAGATCGAGCTGGCTGGATGAATGTTGTGAGAAGTGCGTGATCAGGGATTTGGCACCCCTTTTAACGTGACAGTGTTCGGATTGACTCAATCGGATTCGTTATGTGAAGCTGCAAAATGTGGTGAGAGTTTTTGGCATATGAGGTTGAGCCAGGATTCCGGGGGATTGAATAGTGAGTGAAAGGAAGCATGGCCCATTGAAGTGGGCAAACTTTGGCTGTCTGGACATTGCTACTCCTCACCCTGCCCTAGGGTGGGAAAGGAGGTCCGGATGATGATGATGATGATGATGATGATTACTGGTAATGATAATATTAATAACGATAATGAAAATAATAGGTGGAACTTAACCCTGGAAGTCTGGGACTGGATAAATGCTTCCAACTCCAATTTTATTTTGTGCTGCACAGTTTTGTGGGGGGGGGTAGGGGGGTCATGTTCCCAGTACCTTCATGCTCTGTGATGGTGGTGTAAGGGAAGTTATCCGTCTTGCCCTCCGTGTATTGGTGTTGCTAATATTATGGATTTAGAACAACATTTTCCAGCCCCAGTGGATTGTGTATGGATGTTGCAGTCATCAACTCGTGGATTATCTACAGTGAAAACCGGATTCAGACCCATACCCAGACTCTTATCAGACGCAAGTACATGTCTGAGTTGGCTCTGGCCCTGATAAAGCCTTGGGCACATAACAGGCTTTGCCACCCTTTCCTGCCTGCCAGCCTGCTAATACGCATTGGGGGCATCGCCCCCTCTGCATTGAGAGAACAGTGTGGAGACCTTTCTGTCAGAA
Source organism: Coenobita brevimanus (assembly GCF_032717465.1). Lineage (NCBI taxonomy): Eukaryota > Metazoa > Arthropoda > Malacostraca > Decapoda > Coenobitidae > Coenobita > Coenobita brevimanus. Next base: position 5,605,919 of record NC_137015.1, read on the forward strand.
CCACCCCCCTGATTGGGAGCTCTGTGGTAGAGCAAGGCATTGTAGATAAGAAACATGCCATTTATAAACACTTATGGCGGTAAACAATAAATCCATAAATTATTTTCCACAAATATACATACTCAAAAATAACTTCCTATTTTTGATTGTCTACCCCGATTGGAAATGGTCCCAAATAGTCCAGGGAGAGTCCAGCTGCTGGTCCAGGAACCCAGGGACGCATTGTGGGCGTTGCCAGGCCAGCTGTTTCTCTCATGTCTACACCATTACATTTTTGGTTAACATGTATAGAATTTTTTTTCTGTTTTTACCTTTTTTCTTTGAGCCCTCCTTGAACCATTAAATTTTCTTCTTGCTTTTTTTCTTAGTACTGTATTAGTTTTGTGGGCTGCAGATTCTAGTTCATCACCATGTCTTTGTTTTCAATAAAAAGAAATATTTAGTATTTTTTTTTATTAATAATATAAAATGGGAAACATATTACCCAGCCCCAGTGGATACAAACTATTATCCAGCCCCAGTGGTCTAGGGTTAAAGCAAGAGAGATTGATATTGAAGTAGAATAAAGTTAAGATTATCAAAACTTGTTTGGAGCATATCACCTGAAGAGTCTTTTCTTTCGTTGTTTTACAACATAAATTAATATACAGTGATTTGTAGTAGCTGTACGATATGTGTTGTTTTGGTAGTTTTAAACCATAGTTTCAGTTGGACATGGTGTAGGGAGGAAATATCTCCCACAGGATCAGCCGTGGGACCCCTGATAACGTATCCCTACTGACCTCGTGTTTAAAAGTGTTTGCTTAATGGTAATTCACTTAATCTCTAAACGCGGGATTTATTTTGAGTCCGTCTCCCTCTCCTTGCGGACATATTTCCCAAAATAGCATTTATTCAGACTTTCATATCTGGGAAAGTATAGCAGTTAGGGAAACAAATTAAGACCATATTACTCATCAACTCTTCTTTTTGTGAATGAAAGCATCCCCAGGTCTGCAGGTGGTTGCATCGATGAGTAACTTATGGCGCTTGAATCGGGAGTCTTTGTGCGTGTGTGTGTGGCCCCGACTTGTGATAACACATACTGTACTTTATTAATTATATTTTGTTGAACCTATTCTACTTGTACTTCGTATTACATTTACAGATTATGACATACTGTATATTGCATGATAATTTCATGGCCAAGAAAAATACAGAAGTTCAGCGCAACACATTTTCTACAGGTGCAACTTAGGTTTTTCATTATTGGTAGGGTGACTTAAGATATTTACAAACTCATCTTCACTTATCAGCTTTGAACATTCATTATCAGTTATAAAATACAGACATACAAACGCATGTCTTGCATATCAAGTATCTTTGGGCAGAGGCTCGGCAAGGGGGATGAGGCGGATACATATGGCATCGCTTTACACCTGGCTGAGGCAGAGAGAAGACTGATAGCGCTTGCATGGGGTGGTGGGACTCTTTCCCTACCCTTTGGTGATAGGATCAAATGGTGGCCAATTCAAACTGTGGTGGGATTGCATTTGCAGTTCCTACTGCCTTCTGGCGGAAACCACCCACCCCTTTAGCGTCGGTCCATGCTGACACCTGGCGCGTAGGGGTTAATACGGTTTGGGACAATACAGCTCCATCGTTAACTGATGGATGCCTGTGGTGTTGAGAGAGGAGTTACTAATAATATATATATGGTACTACAGGGTGACAACGTGTCAGATGAGTGTCGAAGGGTACATGCCTTCAATAGCCTTCCGCCCTCCCTCCTCCTCGACAAGCTTGCTCAGAAGATCCAGCTGGATGATGCCGATCCTTGCCAGTCTATCCTTGGTAAGTTCCTCTGAATATGTACAGGCAGTCCTTGTTAAATTTTTTTTTTATTTTATTTTTTTTTTTTAAGTTGTCAGTAAATTAAACTCAGATCGCTAGTAAAGTTCCATTGCTACCTGTCAAGTTGATTTGCTATTTTCCCCTAATTTACAGTACTAGGTTTATTTGAAAAGGTGGAAAATTTTAGGACACATCCCTGACTATTATAAGGATTGCTTGTATCTGAAGATAGATGCCCTAATCCCAGAGGGGGTGACCATGCCCAAATGACCTCCATGTTGCCCTGTCCTTCTATTGGGTTGCCCATCCTCCATCTCACACCACTCTTACTTTTCCACCTGTCCCTCCACATCATCCTCATTCCTCCTTCCTCCTCCCTCCACGTCATCCTCATTCCCCCCCCCCTACTCCCTACACATCATCCTCATTCCTTCCCCCCCCTCCCTTCACCTCATCCTCAGTCCTCCAATTTCCACCTCATCCTCAGTCCTCCCTTTTCTACCTCATCCTCAGTCCTCCCTTTTCTACCTCATCCTCAGTTCCCCTTCAGTGTTCCTCCTTTGATGCCCACCACTGAGTGCATTCACTACTGTTACCAATTAGCATTGCAGTATGTTATCTGATTTATTTTACAGCTTCTGATCAGTAAGTTTTGAAAATTAATCGTGTGTGTGTGTGTGTGTGTGTGCAGGTGTTATCGTTTCATTTCTCCAACACTGTTTACTGATAAGGAACTGAATGATACTTCAACCACCCCCTCACCCCTCCTCATTTCAGACGAGCATGTTTCACGAGTATGGAAAGACAGCAACAATGACACTCCAGCCCGCTCACCCGGCTCCCCTCATGCCAAGTCCCCTAGCACCGGCAGGAGAGGTGGCTCAGCTCAGGCCTCACGCTCTGCCCTGCCTCCCCAACACCCCACCAAGGTAAATGTACATGCAATCCTTGTTAATATCACTTTTTTAAACAAAGTTTGTAGCACTTAAGAGATAGAATGTCTTATAAAGTTCCATTGCCAACTTGTACAGCTGATTTGCCAGATTCCCCCAGTTTATAGTATCGGTTGTATAAAAATATTTTTCGTTATGTCGAGCACACCACAGACACATAGCAAGGACTTACTCAATATACAACACAACCCTGACCACAGTTGAACATGTTATAGGTGAGAGAGTTGGTAGTGCAAAATGAATGTTTGAGAAAGCAAGAAAGATATATAATGACAAAGCAGCCCCTGGGAGGAGGCAAGGCCACAGTGAGATAAAGTACAAGTAAATGTTTAAGCCAATTTTACTTTGACCATTCCAGTGTCAGAATGTCACCTAATGCTTGTCTTTATGAGATTTGTTTGAGGGTATCAGTGGTGAGGCACTTTTTCACTCTGTATTGTTGGTATCCCCCCCCCCCCCTTTTTTTTTTTTTTTTTTTTTTTTATGTTCTGGATCTTATCCATCTCTTTGAAAGAATGAGATTGAGTTGGGTGATGATGGTGATGAAAATGAAAATAATGGTGATGATGATGTACACAGATTGGGGCTCATCCGTCCATGTATGTCTCTGGCAACTACCCGCTATCTGCCCAGCTGGTTCACCCACTTCACCCGCTTCATCTTCCGTCTGGCCACCCCACCCACCTGCCCCCAGCACACATGCCCCACCCCTACCAGGCCTCGAAAAACTGGGGCCATGTGCGACACCGCGATCGGGTTAGTACATTGCTTGGTTTACTGTTGATGCAGTTTTATTAGCACCCAACATAAAATTTTACAAGAGGAAGAATTTAATGAGAGAGACTTACTGATTAGTGTCTGTTAATATGTGCAGGTCATTGGAACATTGTTCATAGTTTATTGCAAGTGTCTGTGTGCTGTGCCAGGGGAGCACAGTTGCCAAAATAAAGTGTGGAGAAAATGCTAGGAACTTTTGTTAAACTGCAGAACCGTGTTACGTTGGAGCTAATATAGATACAGAAGTGAAAAAGTGTTGAAACATAGACCTCAGTGCTGTAACCCAAGCCTTGATACTAACGAACTACTGAAAACTATATTGTTTCCAGCGAACATTGCAGTTACATTGTAGTGTTTTACTAAGATAACAATTTTAGTGGAGTACTGTTCACAGATTGTGTTTTACATAAAAATAATGATGTAAAAAAAAAAAAGTTTATTGACTTGTTTTCAATTAAACAAGCAAAACTAAGGCACATATTACTGTCAGTGTCCATGATCACGATTTGTGGGTGCTTAGAAGGGATGTTTTCCATGTATCAAGAAAATAAAGAATAAAACATCAGCCATAGTGTGCTTGCATACATATCAAATTATTGGGAAATAAACCTTCCAGTTACCTTTTCAAATGTACATGTGGAAAGAGTAAAGATAAATTCTTTTTACTGAGTATACCTGAAGCTTCATACCATATTTGTGATTTGTGTCCTTTAAATGATTCATTGCTGCAGGTCTTGGATTTCTTTGATCAACCTGGAGATTGAATTAGGATGGTGATGAAGATAGCTAATGTGTTGCAGTTCAACAACACACAAAGAAATTACCATATTACAATTTGCAACTTTGTAGCAGTGCCCTTTTATTGAGTGATTATTTATTTGCAATCAGTGCACTGTAGTGGAGTGCCTGTGTTCTTGTTTTTTGGTCTACTATTTTTCCAGTTGTACCATATTTAAAGAATGTTTAAATTTTGTATATAAGCAATTATCCAAGTTAACTCATTCAATCCAGTGATGTATACAGTATTGTATTTTTTCCAGCTTCTGCCAGATGAATGTATTTAACATTATGAAGGATCTCTGTTAGTGTCGGTGAATTCTAGGTCTAAAACATTCATTTTGGAAAATCTCTCCCAAGCTAAGTAATATTTGGTGGTAACAAGAATAAGCTAAAAGTTATTGTTGAATTTATAGTTAAGAGAACTTTGTATTTGGCTTAACATGTATTATTGTTATGCAGGATGTATACTCCACCTTCTCGTCTGACTCTGGCAACGTGGCTGACTATTATGACAGCAGTGACCGGCCTCCACTCCACCACCCCTTGCCCAAGTCGCGCTCTATGCCTGACTATATGGAGAACTATGCAGGTGAGGTACTATAGGCATCAAACATACTTTATTATATGTTTTGTTTCTCAGTACTGTGATACACTCAGACGAAATTAACCTACTTACTGATAGTGTGTTTTAACCTCACAGACACCGTCTCAGAAGGATGGTAGTATTCATTCTTATTTAGCCTCCATAGATGAATATTTTATTATGCTTAGAATCCTCATATTGAGATTGGCCATGGGACAGCTGATGTTTTCTATGGACTGGAAGCTAAAATATTAGTCAGAATGAACTAATTGTTTCACAGTAATTGCTAGGAGCTCTTGGGGGAAAAAGAAGTCTAGGATGTGTAAAAATCTTGAAAAAATGTCCAAATTTCAGTTTGGACTTTGATGCTATTAATATATGGCTGAATGTTTACTGCTTACAAGTGGTCATGTGGCTGAGTTGGTAGTAGCAAGAAAAAAATTAAAAAGTATGTCGCTGAATTCAAGGGGTGAAAGCTATACAGTATTGAAGGGGCATGGATATACTTTCTTTTTCTTTGTGTCAGGTATGAGCAGTGATGGAGGCAGTTCTGGGCGACGACAGGCTTCTGGTCGACGTTCTAGCTCCCGCCGCCCTCCAGCTGACCTCACAGACTCTGGAGTGTCTGTTGTCTCAGACTCAGGACCCTCACTTACACCTTCTGCCTCTTCCACGGACAGGTGGGTGAGAAAGAAAGAAATAGATAGTCACAGGTAAACAGAGAGAGAGAAAGAGAGTGTGAGAGGGGGGGGAGAGAATACAGTTCAATTCATTATGCCAGATCATTCTTTTATTATGAGAAAACTAGTTATTACAGCTAGCCATTCTTATTAGGCCATTACCACCTGGTTAACATGTAAAAGTAACAAATATGTCCATTGCAACATTAATGAAATTTGAAGTAGAAGTGATTGTAACGCTTGTGTTGGAGAAGGAATGAAAATATTTTATTTTGAGCCATTTTATTCGTTCATGTCATTCCATCGGCCAAACACTGTGAAGTACTCTAATATAGTAATGTACTGTTATTTCTTTTATGCAGTGAAATGCAGTTTTGATTAATACTGGTCATAATAAGATGCAGTTTTAGTGTATTTGTAGTGTGAACATTGTATGATGTCAACCTGAGTTGGCTAGTGTGTTGGGAGTGTGCAGTCTGTGAATATGCTTGCTTTTAAATGTTGCTGCTCATTCTGTTTGTTGGTTGTATACAATGTCAGTCCACTACAGGGAATTGCTAGAACAGGAAAAAGCTTGTTCAGGGAGATTTGTTAGTCATGGTACTTTTTTTTTTTTTTTTTATTTTTAAATAACTAACGGACACTGTACAGCTACTTTGGACTTTATACTACTTATGTATGCTGTACCGTATTTTACACTTCTTCTATTTTTCTTTCTTGACCCTTTGCTACTCTTTTTCTGTTTTGTAAAATATGCACTTATATTGCCTTAAAATCTACTGTACTGTGGGGAAGGACACATCCAGTCATACCTCTTCAGGTACAGAGTGTCTTTCGAGTTTGCAAGGAACTTCATGTATTAGTGCTAGATCTCGTAGCCTTGGGTAGCCATTAATTTCATGAGTCAGGCAAGTAATATTAATGGTAACAGTTTCCCATATTATAGCCCGATAGACCAGTAATTACTGTAATATATTAGTAACTTTGAGAATTGCAGGGTGTTCATTTGATCAAGAGATGTCATGGATACTCTTGACCAACACGTATAATATAAACCCTCTGTAGCAAACCTTCGTGTACTGAATTTCAGTTTAGCAATATCTGTGTACCAACTGAATAGTCTTCTTATATACCAGCTTAACAGTGTTCTTATGTAACAAATAAAGCTTGATACATACGGCGGATGCAAATAGTTATACATACGGCAGATGCAAATACTTGGCTGCCTGGCTAAATTAGTTTAGTTATGCCCACTGCGTCTAAACGCGTCTGCTGCTGCTTCACCACTTACATACCGGGTAGCTGAATTTTTTGTTGTACCATTCTGTGAGTGAGGTGGAGGGGGGGGGAAAGGAAGGGGGAGGCCAAGGATGAGATGGAGGGATGGAGTGGAGAGGTATATGCTAGAGGGGGATGTGAGTTAGGAGCAGGGCAGTGAAATGGCAGGGGACAGGGCAGCATGGAGGCGCTTTGTTTGTGGCCACCCCTTACGGGATTTGGGTGTCTAGCGATAGATAAATAGATAGACCATTCTGTAGATTTTTATTGATCCAGATTTTTTTGTGTGTGTGTATTAGTATACTGTACAGTACTAAAATACAGCATAATGTAATGCTTCCAAAGAACATGGGTAAGTATATAACAAAACCTGATTTTATAAGTTCAGATGATGATCGAACTTAAAAGTTAACTGCTTTTTGGATTTCGTGGCCCATTGTTCTCCCAGTTTGTTATAGTGAGGGTTTACTGTACCATATCTCGTGACATACCACCACCTTTGTGAGGGCGTGACCTTTTCAGAGTGACCTCGTGGCTCCTGGAGAACGATAAGTTTTGTGGGAGTATTAGCACGAGCAGTGTTTACCCTGAGACTGAGTGGGACCCCCGGTGGCCTTCCTCCCGTTCTACTCATACGGCGGCGGGCGCCACCTCTCCTGGCATGCTGAGGTGACTCCCGCCTTTTCTTTCTTTATCTGCATTTTTCCCCTTGCCTTTCCCTCCCCTTCTTTCTCTCTGTCTTTTCTCTTCTCACATTTCCCTACCACATTATTCCTGTGGATAATTTTTTACATCTCTATATTAGTGCATCGCATTTTCTTACCCTCCATCTGTACAGTTTGACTGTAAACTAACCCAAAGACAATTTAAACAATAGGATTCCTTTTACTGAGATTTATGAAACCTTTAATTTAAGGGACTTCACAATTTGTCATGTATGAAAGTCACTGAAGCTTATTGTAACTTATATTGTAAGCTTGAGCATTATTGGGCAGCTTAGTGTTTGGTATGTGATTTGTGACAAGTGTGCAATATTATGTGGAATATTACAGGGTGTCCATATATTCATGCTGGTTTCACAAGAATTTATTGTGTGAATTGCTTAATGTATATAGATGCAGTATTTTTCCATACACTGCTGAAAAAAGCTTTTGAGTTACCCTTTATTGTGAAAAAACAACTGCATCTCAGTATGTACCCAATTTACATGCAGTAAATTTTTGTAAACACAGCAGGAGTTTGTGGATGTCATTTATTTGTGTTGGTGTTACTACCTAACTCTTAAACTTTGAGTCCAGTTGTGTTTTTTCTGTTTTCCAATGAAAACTTTGACTTTATAACTAAACAGAGGCTGCAGAACATAGTAAACCCTCAGTGAATTGGACCATACAATATATGGCTTTTGCCCAGCTGATTTATCAGATATTCTGATCTACCGAGGTACATTCCTTCAAGTTGTCTCCCACCCATTCTGATGTACAGAGGCGTTTTCCTTCAAGTTGCCAACGCACAATACTGTAGCTCTTTGTGTAGGCACGATACGACGGAATTATGAGCAATTTTCATTCACAGACTTAGGCGTCATTGTAGTTTGTCATTTTATGGTCTGGTTTGCACTAGCAGTAATCTACCAACTTACTGATGGTTTACTCTTCTTATATACTAATAAAATTTCATGTGGTATGAAAGCAATATTAATCAAGAAATTCAGCCTAGACAGTATTACACAGCTGTTCCAAAGTTATTACTGTATTTCAGTGATTTGGTGGGAAGCTTCGGCATTTAACCCCCTGTACCTTTGTAATGCCTTTATTGTTCTTGTTGACGTACTAGACAGTGTTGTTACACTTAGGAGAGGCATCTTGTAGTGAAGAGATGTTCATTGGCTTTACCTAACCTCTCCAGTTTGAGAAGTTTATACAAAGATGAATAAAATAATCATCCCTGGCCTCATTGGGTTAATGCCGACAGCTGTTCAAGGGTTTAGATGGTGAGGCATGGGTTTGATAGATGTGTTTTATAGGCGTAGCAGCTGCAGTGGGGGACGACGCAGCGGGAGCGGCATGAGTGCAGGCGGGACAGCCACTAGTGGCAGCAATACCAGCGTGGGGGGCAGCAGTCTGGTAGGGGGGCGGTCAGGGTCACAGGAACGGGGCAGCAGTGGGTGGATAGGAGGAGGGCCGGAGCAGAAGGAGTTGATGGGCAGTCACTCTACCCACAGCCATATGATGCATCCACCCCAGCCCATACCACAGCCTCACCTCCCTCACCAGGATGACCCCAGAAGAAGAAGTCGGTAGGGTTACTGTATCTGCCGTTAGATGCCTTAATCCTATAAGGGATGGCCATAAGCAGATTGTGTCCATGTCCTCCTATCCTCTGCAATCCATATTTCATATTTCATGCATCCATTTTTTTTTTTTTTTCCAGATTTGTAGGTTCCAGTATTTCATATTTCATCCATCCATTTTTACTTCTTGTCAGAATTTTAGCTTCCTCAGCTTCTGTACCTTGTTTTCTCACACACCAATTTTCCATATTCATAACAGCATATGGTACTGTAGTGATGATAATTCATCATCATCATCCCACCTCTTTTTCCTGTCCACAAGTGGGTGTTGTAGGGTCCAGAAAGTAAGCATTAGAAAAAACATGGTAATGGGAGAACTGATCAACAGCATACCCCCCAAAATGGGCCACACACTCATTTACTTAACATTCAAGCCCCAGGAATCGTAACTTTACGTCGTGGGCACACAATCCTCTCAATTGATGTACTGCTACCAACAGGAATGTTACACTGAGTGACAAGCCAACTGATTTCTTGAAACCCAGGAAGTCATTTACTGTTTTGGGTGGTAACCATATACTGTATTTCTGGGGTAGGAGAAAAAGAATATTGCCCTCCATAATTTGCGGAACTGAAGGATGAAAGAGAGTGTAGCAGGGATTAGTGTTCCCTCACCATTACATTCCTTTTTGATGGTTATGGCAGAGAGAGGCTCTGATCTGGATCCTGCACCTAATAATAATAACAATAGTAATAATAACCATACTACAGTAACAATGATGATCTGATGATATCCAGTTTCCCATAACAGTAAAAGAACAGTACCATTATGTGATGGGTTAGTAATAAGATAGTAATGTTAAATAGTACAGTACCAGAATGTGTATGGCTTAGTAATAAGATAGTGATGTTACGTGATCTGTTCTTGTCAGTGGTGGAGGAAGTCATGGATCAGGGAGGTCAGGTGGTCACAGTTCTGGCCATAGCTCGGGCCACAGCCGAGGCCACTCTGAGTCTGGCAGCGGGCGAGGAGTGGGCCATGGGGGTGAGATAACCTCCATCCCACCCCCCACCGGGTCTTCAGGCTCCAATGGCTCCACTCTACGGCGGCAGAGGGCACCTAAGCACTCACAGCCTACACCCACAAGTCAGCAACCCAGGGTTATAACCAGTTATTCCTTCCCTCCTTCCTTGCTTTTCATTCCTTTCCCATCCCTCATTTTTCCCATACATTACTTCCCTTTCTCCTCCCTTCTTTTTCCCCTTCCTTTTTTCCTTCCCCTTCCCCTTCTCCCTCTCCATCTCCATCTCCTCCCCTTCTACTCACCCAGTCCCTCCTTCCAACATCATCCTTTTCAGACATGCTCCATTTAATCCAAACACCCATTTTTACCTTCTCATTCATTACATCCTTCCTTTTCCCATTCCTCCCTCTCATGCTTGGTTGTTATTACTTAGAGCTGTATTTTAAATGGTTTGGGAAATTTTATGACACCATTTCATGTATGATTATTATGCATGTTGCAGCGGGGTATACTTTTTGTATGTTATTGATGTCAGTTATTTTTAGTATTAACCCATTCACTGCATCAGTGTTTGTTTGCGTGTACATCCTCTGTGCGGCAGTTTTCAAATATTCAGAAAAAAAATATTAGAAAAAAATACATTGTCAAAAGATGGAGAAAAAAATCCCGAGTTCAATGGTATATAACACACTATAGCAAAAAAATAAATAAATAACCTCTGAAACAGGTCCGTGAAGTAATAAATATTCCCTGTGTGGTGGTGCCAGGCGAACCATGTGTTATGGGTGCACTGTGTCGACCATTGTTGTCACTCTCATTTATATGTAGTCTGTCAGTTAAATCAGCATCTTAACCATCACTGTCGTCATCTGACAACATATCACTATTGTCACTACACTCATCCAGAGATTTCATCCAATATTTGCTTGGGTTACTACTAGCGTCGGCCTCCTGGAGAAGATTTCATACCAGTACCTTTGGCATGTAGGCAACTGAACTCTCCTCCTCGTAAACATGCATAATCTATGTATGGCGATATTCTATAGGGTGCCATGAGTTGCTAGCTGATTCATTTTGCACCATTTCTGAATTTTTGAAAGCAGGAAATCATATATGATACAGCCACAGTCAGAGCTGTTTGGACTCAGATATATATGATACAGCAGCAGTATAAAGTAGCATACTATTAAAATGTAATATGTAAAATAAGCTGCTAAGGATGATGTTAAGAAATATCCTGTTCCATATACAATACAATATTCAGTGATTTTATATATATAATATATATATATATATATACAGTAATCACTCCAATATCCGGATCAATAGAGCCATCGGTAGGTTCGGATATTGGTTTTGTCCGGATATTGGGCCCCAGCTTATGGACTTGTACTTACGGACCCTAACACAGAGAAACACCTATACAACTCCCTCCGGACATGCATAGCACCTATTTAACACCCAAATCACACCAATAAGGCACATAAATGACTGAAATAAATGCAATAGACACATAAAATGTGGGTTTAGAAGTATGTTCATACATTAATAAACATTCTGGTACTTATGGACTCTAACCGAACCTAACCTAACCGAACCTAACCGAACTCTGAAAAACCCATTCCTACTGCACATGCATGAGGTAAGTTTAGTATGGAAAGAAGTACAGTATGACACTTTCTGGTAAGTATAGTATGGGAAAAAATACAATATGAAACATTCTGGTAAATATAGTATGGAAAATAGTACAACATGAAACATTTTGGCTACTTACAGCAAGTCCCTGGCCACCTCGATGAATACCCGCTCCTCTCGGACTCTGACAGTAAGAACGATTTCCTGAAGCACTTGCACTACACTCTTCCTGAAGTCTTGCACTGAACTTAGTCACTAACACACAGAAGTCCGTTCTTTCACAGTGTTCACTTTAGTCCAAATAATGTTCCATTAAATTTAAGTGTTGCACATTAACTTTTCCCAAGTTTTTTTAAGTTTCCAAAGCCAAAACAAAGAAGGTTAGTTACGTTAAATTTCTTTTCTACTTAGTCTTTTCTCCCAACTTGAAAACCTTAACACAACACACCGTTTTTTTCACTGCACAACACTCAAAATTCCCGTGTGGTCTAGTGGAGAAGTTCTTGCTGTTTATTCACTGTCAGAGCCCGAGAGTATCACTGGCAGGCGTCCAAGGGGTGCATCGGTGGGTAGTGGTGATGGCGTACCGACTACAGAAGACTCTGAAGACAGCCGCAAACTCACGTCGAGCGGTGACTCCACTGTAGCTGATGTGCTGGGCTGTGGCTCGGAGCATGAGGGCCTGTCTTGGGGAGGCAACGGAGTGGAACCAGGGCTTGGCACAGCGGGGGTCACGGGCCTGAAAAACTGTCAATCGTTGACTGACGCAAGGACCGACGATTCTGGCGATTGATGATGCGCTGCCGGAAAGCACGCACTTCCTCCACGAGTCCCAAGGGCCCCATCTCCCTGTCGCAGTCCGGGTGTTCCAGGTAGTCTAGGACGAACTCTAGATGTTCCCGGAGTGCGCTCAGCTTGGGGATGGCTGGAGTAGTGTCCTGCTGGGCGGAGTCTGCATCATCATCGCCCTCGTCGTCGGAATCTTCAAGTTCGGGACTGACACCAGCAACCGAAGACGCGATCTCGATATCAGACAACGTCTGATACCCAGGATCGCCCTCGTCGTGCGTCCAACCACTCACGAACATCGTCCACATCAACATCGTCGCCGTGCAGCGTAGCCGTGCATGGAAGTCATCCACGTCAAACCCTAGGAAATCGTACTCCACATCTGTTCCGAGAAGCAGACGAGACCAACCATTTTCAAGAGTTTTCACAGGGACTTCCTTCCATGCACTAGCCCAGTTGTACAGCGCAGACTTGATGTTGTAGCGGCGAAAGGTTTTCCAAAGTCCGCTTGCCTCGAGTGTCACGTCCTTCCCTGCGCTCGTCCTCGTCCTCGAGAACCACCATCACCTCGTCCAGGAACTTCCGACGGTACAGGCGCTTTGTTGCCACGATCACTCCTTGGTCCATTGGTTGAATGAGAGCAGTCGTATTAGGTGGCAAGAAACATGCACCTAATACGGCCATTCTCAGCAACCAAGTCCTTGTCGCACGGGTGGGCAGGTGCATTGTCGAGGAAGGAGAGCCTTTACCTGGTCGCGAGGAATTCCCAGTGTCTTCGTCTGGTAATGTATGACCTCCTTGGCCAAGTGATGGTGAAACCAGTCTTTGAAAATCACAGCTGTGAACCATGCTTTCAAAGAATGGTACCATACGACAGGAAGGACATCCATCACCCCACGAAGGCACCGAGGCTGCTTTGCACGGCCAACAATAACGGGCTTAAGCCGGTGCATGCCGTTAGCATTGGCACAACACAAAGCAGATATCCGTTCCTTAGAAAGCTTGCGGCCAGGTACACGCTTCTCCGTCTCATCGGCGAGAGTGTTCGTTGGCACCCGAGCGATAGAATAGGCCAGTTTCGTCAGCGTTATAGACTTGACCGAGAGTGAGGCCCTCCCTGTCGATCAAGCCTTTCACCTTGTGCCGAAACTCGTCCACTCCATCCTCGTTAGCGTCCAATGCTTCGCCATGTGCTTTACGGTTAGTAAGGCCATGTCGCAACTTGAACGCGAAGAGCCAACCCTCGGATGCCTTGAAGTCTAGGGCGTCGTGAAGCCTTGCAAACTTCTCAGCAGCAGCCTTCAGCTCCGTTCCACGTACCATCACACCAGCTGCACGTTGCTGTCGATGCAAATCACCGTGGAGCGGTCGATCTCTGCATACTTGGGAGTAAACATAACCTTCCTCTCCACGTTGCGTTTGCTTCTCGACGAGAAGTCAGCCGTGTACTGCATGAGCTTGTCTCGGGAACGCTTGATATCAAACAAAGTCGACCGGGCCAGGTTGAACTCGCGGAGAATGCGAGAGGAAGACCAACCCGCATCAACCTTCTCCAATATCTCCCGTTTCTTCTCCAGAGTCAACACCACTCTCTTCCTTTTCTCAGGAGGCGGGGCCATCATCACACACACTAAGAGTAGGGCAGAGAGCAGCAGGAGGCCTTGCAGCAAGTACGGCACCACCACAAAAGCGAGCACGTGGGCAGCCATGACGAAGAGCGCAGGTCCAGTCGCGGTGAGAGACAGGCGGGAAGTGGGGAGGATGCAGCGGCGCTCTATCGGACGTCGGAGGAATGACGAACCAAAACAATGCTCTCACGCGGCGCGCGCGGCAAGTTCAAATTACGGACGGCAAAAAATCGGTTTTTTTTCCAATTTTTTGGATTTTCGGACCATTTTGGGAATGTTTGATCCCAGGACGATAAGGTTCGGTTAGTGGGGATGTTCGGTTATTGGGCGTCCGGATATTAGAGTGATTACTGTATATATATATATATATATATATATATATCTGTCTCTATTGCCAGACGCCTCAATCCCGTTTGGGGTGGCCACAAACAAATCGCCTCCACGTCGTCCTGTCCCCCACCATTTCACTGCCCTGCTCCCAACTCTCACCCCCCTCTCTCATATACCTCTCCACCCCATCCCTCCATCTCATCCTCGGCCTCCCCCTCCCTCTTCCCCCCTCCACCTCACTCACATGCACTCTCTTCATCAGTCTTTCACCCTCCATCCTCTCCACATGGCCAAACCACCTCAGTGTGTTCCTCATAACACTTCCTATCACATCCGCATCCACACCACAACGCTCCTTTATATCCTCATTCGTCAGCCTGTCTCTCCACGTGACTCCACTGGCTCCTCTTAAATAACTCATTTCCACTGCTCTCACTCCTGACTTGTGTCCTTCCAACAATGTCCAAGCTTCACTTCTATACGTTAGAGTTGGTATCACAATACTGTCATGTAGTAACTTTTTCACTTCCATGCTCACTTCCCTGTTTCTTATCACTGCTTTCAAAGAACCAGCAACCCTTCTTCCCTTCTGCACCCATTTAAGCACTTCACCCTCCAAACCTCCATCCTTACTCATCACACTACCCAAGTACTTAAACATACTCACATTTTCCAATTCCTCACCATCCAACCTCACTGTACATTCACTGACTTCACCTCTTTCAGAGACCATCACTTTACTCTACCCTACATTCACCTTTAGATTCCATTTCCTGCACACTCTCCCAAACTCATCCACCAAGCCTTGCAGCTCCCCTTCGTCTTCACTCAACAACACAGTATCATCTGCAAACAACAGTACAGGGAGTTTCCAAACACTATCTTCTCTCACCAGGGCCACTCCAACATCCATTACCCTACCTTGTACCTCTTTTATTACCCCATCCATGAACAGATTGAACAACCATGGAGACATGACACATCCCTGTTTCAACCCAACCTCCAAAGAGAAAAATTCACTTAGTTCACCATCCACACGCACTACAGCCTTAGCACCATCATACATACTCTTCACAGCATTCAACAACTTTCCACCTACTCCATATATTCTTAATACTTTCCACAATCCTTGTCTATCCACCCTGTCATATGGTTTCTCCAAATCCATGAAAGCTGCATACAACTTCTTTCCCTTCTCTAGAAACTTTTCCACTAAAAATCTAAGAATGAATTTCTGATCTACACAGCCTCTTCCCTTCCTAAAGCCTCCCTGTTCTTCTCCAACTAATTCCTCTGTCTGTTCTCTCTCTAACTCTGTCAATAAGTATCCTACCATACACTTTTCCTATTATGCTAAGAAGACAAATGCCCCTATGATTACCACACACTTCTTTTTCCCCTTTTCCTTTGTTTTCATTTTCATTCATTCATTGCCAGATGCCATGTATCCCAGACGGGGTGGCCAAGGGCTTAGAGTTAATTGTTTTACAAGGAGGGGCACTAATCCTCCACAAACCCCACTTGACACGTAGGGATGCCAACAGCATCTGGTGTTCCTAGGTGGTCACCCATCCAAGTACTAACCAGACCCAACGTTGTTTTCCTTTGTACAAGGGAATAATTATACCCGACTTCCAATCCTCCGGGACTCTACCTTCCTCCCAGGCCAATCTGCACATCTTCCACATCCATTCTACTACTATCTCTCCCCCATGCTTCAGCATTTCACCACACACTCCATCAATTCCTGGGGCTTTCCCCAGTTTAACTTTCTTCATTGCTTCCACAGCTTCTATCCTAGTGATTTCTTCCTGTCTTCTCACCTCCCTCCTTCTCCCAGCCATTCCCCAGCCACTTATACTCTACTTGCATCCTGTCTGTTCAACAATTCCTTAAAGTGTTCTCTCCATCTGCTCACTTTTTCTCCCTTCTCCACTAGTAATCTACCATTTTTATCTTTCACTCCCCTGCTAACTTCACTTCCACCCTGTTTTACTATCTTCACCTCTTTCCAGAACATCTTGCAGTCCCTCCACTTTACACTCAATTTCTTCCAAATTCCTCATCCACTTTCTTCTTACTCTCTCCTACTAACCTTTTCACCTCTCTCTTTCTTTCTACATATAACTCTCTCTTCCGCCTCTCAACTTCTTCCACGCCCCTATTTCTCATCCATTCATTGTATGCTTTCTTCTTTTGTGCCACAGCCTGTCTCACCTCTTCAGTGCACCACGCTGTTCCTTGCACCCCCCTCCATCTTCTCTTCCTCCCACACACCACATCACATGCTGCACATATTTCTTCTGAAAATATCCTGCACACACCTTCCATGTCCCTCATCTGCTCCAATTCATATTTGCCCAATCGTTCCTCCACTTCTCTCGTATACTCTGCCTTTTTCTCATCCTCTTGTAACCTTTCTACCCTCCTTGCAACTACTCCAGCCTCTTGTCTTTCCCTTCTTCTGTTCCTCCATCTTACTTGTATCCTAATTCTGGCCACCACCAAGTATATATATATAATATATATATATATATATATATATATATATATATATTACCTATTTCAGTTATTACTTTTTATGAGGTGGACAGCAAATAATCAGAACAAACTAACACAGACAGAAAGAACCGTGTGGATGTGAAAAGAATGTACTGTAATTTGGTTTGAGTGTCGGTGCACAGGTTGACTCTTGAGCTTATACATGTGTCCCATAGTGTGCAGAAATTGACTGTAACAACTCAGTATCAGGAACAGCTTGTATAATGGAGTTAGAATATAGTGTAATAGAAATTTGTACAAGAAAATGCATTTACCTGTAGAATTTACTGCATGTTTACTCACTTCAAAAAGTATCTGATATCAGGTGATGAATGGTTTCATAATGTAATTTTGTTTTTCATGTTTTTGAGGACAAATAATTCGTAATGAATAGTGTATTTTGTATATTTAGGTTCATTCTTTATGCTATGTTGATAAAAAGAGCGGGCATACACATCCATGAAATTTTATCAGAGATTATTTTCAGATTCTTCTTCCACAGTTTAGTTATTTATTTATTTATCTATTTTTGGCCATCTTCACCAAGCGGATTAGTTTAGCAACATCTATTTATTTTGACATTTTTTGCAGATGGTCCATGGGCACTGTACTTTAGTGTGTTCTCCTTAGCAGAAGTGTTAGTCCTTTTGCAGTTTATTTCATTTGCTCAGTGGAATAGCGCTGTCTTGGCCTTTTGTTGTGACTAGCATCATATTCTAGCTGTAATCTGTAGTTACATCTCTGTACTTGAGATGGGGAGATGGCAGTGTTAGGCCAGGTTAAAGTGAAAATGGTATACAGTAGTATTTGTAGTGAAGATGGGTTCTTTGCTCAGGTGTGGCATGTGAGAGCGGTGGCAGCAGCAGCGGTGGTAGTGGTGGTGGAGGTGGCGGTGGTGGTGGTGGTGGCAGTACAGCAGGCAGCAGTTCCACCACCACAGGCAACACTGACATCACCACCATCGTTTACAATTTTCACGATGATGCCGTTCCGTTCGTCACCAGAGTTCCCACGTTTCCAGTCACTTTAAAGCGCTTCAAACAGCATCTCCCTAAGAAAGGAAATTTCAGGTAGGTGTGTGTTTACAGCATTATTTGACCTATATTAAGCATTTTATCGGTGGCAGGGTGGGTTCACAGTGCAATCTGCAAGGTAAGCACTGAATCATGAAGGATAGAAGTAAAGAATAATTAAAGAAAATTGATGAATATTTGCTTTAAGTGATAAACTGTATTGTCAATTCTTGCCATTTCAGATTTTTCTTCAAGAAGCATTGCGAGGAGTTTGGCTTGATTAACGAGGAGATAACAGAGGATTCAGCTGTTCTGCCACTCTTTGAGGGTAAAATATTTGCACAAGTCAGAAAAGCAGATTGAGAAGTAAGGTGGAATATACTGGTGGAGCTTGTTGATAGTGTGGATTTTGTGGTGATGATGGGCTGGTGTGGTTGGTGGTGGCCCCATAGTGGTGATGGTGGTGTTTCCATCAGCACAACAGACACTTGTGGTGCCGCCCCACCGGTGTGCCAGTGTGGCTGGAACTGTCCAGTACACTAGTGACCCTGGTACTGACCTGACCTGCCATGTTGCTGGCCAGCAGTGATGGAGCCTTGCAGCAGCTTAGGCTTAATTTCTTACCTCAGTTTAGAGATATAACGTGTGAAAGTGTGGCTACGAGCAGTGTGTGAGGCCAGTAGGACGCACCTGTGGGTATCAGTCCTGCAGGCACGGTCGGGGCTGCCTTACAGCTTGACTCCATCCTTTTTCTTTAGTCATTACATCTTTAACATTCACATCTGTAACACTGTTATCCTTAGAAAGATAATACCCGGTCAGGCTAGTCAGAGTCCAAGCCCAAGGTTAGGGCTGGTGCCCCAGCTGCCAGCAGCCCCAGTGACCATCCATAAGGACTACTGCCTTCAGACCCTGGCCCATATTCTCATGAGCTTAGGGGGCTTTCTGATACCTCTTCCTTAATTTTATATTTTGCATCTTGCAGCTAATTATTTGTCTTGATGTTACTGATATCCTTTCAATATCAAAATGGTATGTAATGATAACATACAGGAGATTGTTCATGTACTCGGTGCAGAAGTAAACTACACTAGTAGGAAAAAGGTAACAGGGAGCCTCCATGGCCGATGAGAATATGGCCCCCTGTGTCACACTCACACCTGGCCCATACTGGCAACTCTTTATCTTTGGTGCTACTTTTGTGTAGAGGCTGTGAGGGTAGGAGAATATACAATTCTTTTCCTTCACTGTACAACACTACACCCCACCCTACCTTGTTAAATGGTGCAAGTATACACAAGTCTGCTTGTCATCCTTAGAGCAGCTTACCTTGTTGACATTTTTTTGCCCCATTATACACCACCACACAATACATTGCAGTGTTAAGCAGTGCAAATTTACACGAGTCTGCTTATGATTCTTAGAGCAGCATACCTTGTTGACATTTTTCCCCGTTATACAACACCACACAATACACTTCCATGTTAAACAGTGAAAATATACACGAATCTGCTTGTATTGTTTAGAGCAGCTTATCTTGTTGACAGAGAAACAAACATTAGTGTAGAGAAGCTTCCCCACAGCCTCTACTCACCATCCACTAGTAATGGGACTATAATCACTAATAATTCTTATTGTTATTTGAACCTCATATTATTTGGGGGTCATATTTTCCCTAATTTTAATAATAATTAGTTGTATTAAACTTGTGGAATATTGTACAAAGTGAGGCAGTGGTGTGGGAGCCTCACAACATGCTGTTACCACCGGCCCCCCACACTGTTGTCTTTTTTTTTCTTTTTCTTTTTTTTTTTAATTTTGTTGATGTCTCAGGTATGCCTTCTCTCCTTTTTTGCTAGGATATTTACAAACTTATAATAATGTTATATAATTTTTTTTCAATGTAACTAAGTCTCATAACCACTTCACTCTAATGACATGTTCCCATTTTATACTTGTTACCATCAGATGAGTTTACTCAGCTTTGGAGAGAGTTTTTCAAACTGAAGGGGTTAGATGCAGATGCCACTATCCTATTCAGGACAGAAAATCTTTTGCAAGTTAAACAGTTGTATTTTGAAATTCCTTCAAATTATTTTATTCGTATTTGGAGAAACTTTTTGAACTGTAGGGGTTGGATACAAATTTCATTAATCTTTTCAGTATAAGAAATCATTCCCAAGTTGAATAAAATCTTCTGGAGGTAGCAAGAATACAGTTTAAAATGTCACTGGATTTAAGTGGTTATTATGGAACTGTCATTTGTGTTGTGTCTGCCAGGATGAAGGCAACTGCCAGGGGTGGTTACTTTTCATGGGTAACCATCTTCAGCTGGAATACAAAGTCAGTAATACTCCATCATTGAAATACCTCCATCTAAGACAAAGAAATAGGGCCTCATTCTCTGTGGTAACATGATTTGGTACTGTAAATTCTGGTTTAATATCTTTAGCCAAGGTATGTCGTTTTCATTTTGTTCTTTCTGCCTACAGATGACTCTTCTGCAGTTTAAGGGAGATTTATTACAATGTAGGGGTATGTGATTATGTGTGTGTGTGTGTATATATATATATATATATATATATATATATATATATATATATATAAAACACACACACATACAAATTGCTCTTGGAAAAGCATCCTAAGGTGAATAAAATCCTGGTGATAAAGAAAAAAAAACGTACAGAATATGTCAGTGGATTGAAGGAGTTAATTCTTGAATCATGTTAATGTCCTCTTAGTTTACTCCTGCCGCTACCAAATGATATTATTCAGCTTAGGAAAGGCCACTCATATGCAGAGGCTTCATGAGTTATACCTTTTATCTAACTTCTCTGTTTTAAACCAAATAAAATTTTCAGAAGATAATGAGAAAAAATGAAAAAGATCACCTTGTACTCAGTGTATTAAATAATATCCTTCTGAACTGAGTAAAGAACAGTTTATGGGAATGAGGAAGTGGCATAAAGAGTGCCAGTGGTTTATTTCCTTTGAGAGGTTGACGTACTGTAATTTTTAATTTTTGCTACCATATGGGATTTTACTCAATTAAATAGGGAGAAACTTTTCAAACTGGAGAGGCTGAATGTAGCAGTCACATGCCCTATCAGTATAAAAGATCTCACCTAAGCTGACTTGAACTGTCTGGAGGTAGCAGCAAGAATATACCAATAAAAAATGTCGCCTGATTCAGGGGGTGTCAGTATGATGACACATTTTTATATCTTATTTGTGCTACTGCCAGATGACTTCTTCATTGTAGGAAGGGCCTCTTGTTGTGAAGGGATCAGTGTAGATTGTTTTAATCCATGTCAGTGTGATGGGCCTCTATGGAACTGATTGAAATTACAAATTGTAACAGAGGTGATGATAAGAAATCCATGAAAGTAAAGAAGTCCATTCCCTCACCACTCCTCGTAACGTTTTCTGTATTATAACAAATTTTCCATTTTGTTCCTGTAACTGTTTGCTCTAGATGATAAAAGTCATCTCATTTAGTCCCTTCACTGCAAGCAGTCTCTTGCAAGTTGAATAATAATTTGGTGGTAGTAACAATAAAATGTGAATGTCATTGTACTGAATGTTTTAAGTTTTGCTCTATTGTTTAATTACTTATGCTGTTAATCAGAAGTTATATGAACTGTTAAAATGATTTAATTATATTTTTATTCCCATGTAATTTCCTGGTAAAATTGAGTTTAGTCATTTCAGCCCAAGGAGGTAATTTTCATTATATTATTGATACTTTCAGATGAATTTATTAAGCCAAGGGAGAAACTTAAGGTTGGAAGGGATTTATTGAATATTTCTAACCTGTCACTAAAGATGGTCTCTCCAAAGCTCAACAGAATTATCTGGATGTAACAAGTAAATGATGTCATCAAATGCTGAAAGGATTAAAAGGTTTGGTCCATTAGTAGCTTTACTTTTCAGCTTATTGCTCAGGATGTTCATTTCACATCAGTGTATGAAGCTTTCTGGCAGCTCTTCCTTACCAATTTATTTCTTCATATGGTGCATTAATAATCACACACATGTTATTTACACAGTCTGTGTTGATACTAAGACATTAATTACATATAGGTGAATAATAATGTGCAGTATGCAGAATGAATCCTTTGAAGAAGAGGTGAATAAAATCTTCCTGGACTGACCAGCATATGACTCCTTGAGCTGTATAGTGTTGTTCAGTAACACTAGTTTGCCTAGTCATTCTGTTCTTGGGTTGCTTTTGGAGTCTCCAGCCTGATGGTTGCAGTATGTGTTTGAGCTTAACCTGGTAGCTCATTGGTCACCAGGAACAAGCCTACACTACTCAAAGCATGTTGCTACTAGATTAAATTAAGTTGTTTATTAAAATTTGGTTGTCTTTTCTCTTTGGCAAACTAGTGTCCAAATTCTAATAATATTGTCCAGTTATTTAATACCCTGCTCTTACACCAATTGTCCCAGTGACTATTACAGTGGCAGCCTGGCAGCTAGACTTCAGCCTGGGAGATGCACATTGCCAATCTGTTTATTTTCAAGCTGCCATATTGTTTAAGTAGGGGTGTGTCGTACCCCACTATTCTCCTGATTGTGAAGGGTCTTGCACAAGAGCTTTCACAGTGGCAGGATCATAGCAGTGTGAACTGCCTGGCTGTTTGAGCTACATGGCTACCATCTCACACTTAAAGGATATGCCTATGTACATATGATTTTTTAAATAAATTCATTTTGTAATTGTTTATTTTTCATCCTACACCTTAATAACTTCAATTTCTGTAACATAGAGACATGGGCACGATGAGACCAGCAAGAGAAGAGGTAAAGTAAAGGCTCATGATTGCAGCACAGCATGACAAAAATAAAATGACAGGGTATGCAAAATGAACTAGATTTTGGAGGTGAGTGAAGATCTTTACTGCCAGATACCTTGATCCCACAAGTAGCCATAAATGAATCACCTCCATGTCATCCTGTCCTCCACCATAAGGTTGCCCTCCCCAGTTCATACCCTCCCTCTCATATACTGTATACCTATCCACCGCTTTCCTCATCAGTTGCTCATTCTTAATGATCTTTGCAAATCATCTAAAAAAAAATCTATAAATGCTGTGTAGCACGTCGCCACAATGCTCCTTCGCTTCCTTTGTCTGTCTGTCTCTCCATGTAACTCCATGTTACTTTCAAGAGTAAATGAATAAATGAAACCCAAATGCCATATAGCAAAGATCATATGGCACTATGTTATGATCTGAAGATGTAGTAAGGAGTAGGGAGGGCATGGCAGAGGAAGCTACTCACAAGAGAACTCTCATCCATTGCTTTCACTATTCGTTTCTGTCCTTCCAACAGGGTTCAGGTTTCACTTACATATGTCTGAGTGGTCACACTACTTACATCAGTGACTTTTTTACTTTCGTACTCACTTTCAGTAAACCAGCAACCTGTCTTCCCTGCTGAGTGAAGATTCAATGTTCAAAGAACGTGGAATAACTTTTTAAAAATGGCGACAATGCAGTCTGGTAATGGGTTGTCTGGAGTGAGGCAAAAGCACATGATATCCTATGGTTCTTAACTAGATTTCATTTTGTTTTGAAACGATTTGTACAACTGCATTCACTTATGAGTACTACAGGGGATGGTGTTATACTGATTAATGCAGGACCAGTCTTTTACATCATGTCTGAGTTTGAACAACCCTGTTGAAGTAGTCTGACAGACATGACCCTTATATATAATGGCACTAATATATGACTACTTGGAGGTTAAGTAAAACATACATAATGTCAGTGCCTATAATGTGCTTACTTTGGGGTTGGAGTGGATGTGGGTGTAGTGTGACAGGGCATGGGTATTTAGAGCTAAGTTTTGTTTGCTGCTCCAGGTAGCAGTATGCAGTGTGAAAAAGTAAGGTATAATAGTGTGCTGTGTGATACTGTGAGGTGTGGCAGTGCTAGGTGTGCTGGTGTATGGTGTGGTGGTGTGTGGCATGATTGTGAAATGTAGCAACATGAGGGAAGTGGATGATACGAAACAAATGCTGGTAACAATGACTAAACCATCTCCACAATGCATGTAATATGGGTGAGTAATATAAAGATCATCCTGTATTCCATGGTTTGGGTTCTTTCATTTATCTAGCTTCCAAGGATTTTCATTTCCTTCAAGCAGTCCATTGTTTTTCAGTATGACCAGCTCCCCCCGAGGAAAGATGGTGGGGAAAGAATACTTACCCAGTATCCCTGCTTGTTGTAAGGGACAACTAAAAGCAGCCTTTTGTCTCCAATCTTTCTATCCTTACTGTCCTCCTCATTTCTCTTCATCTCTTCTGTACATATCTCTTCTTGCCCTATCCATATTTCTTCCAGCCTTTCTCTCAACGCCAACCAGACTGAACATTTGGTTTCATGGTATGGATAGTTTACAGATCTCCCATTGATGTCGACCCTCTCTCCCTTCCTGGACGGGTCAAGCCTGCCAACTCAATCAACGTTGACTCTACCAATGCCACCTCTGTCAACGCAAAATCTTAACACCATCTCCATCAATGTCAGCTCTGCCACCGCTATACCAATCAACACAGACCATCAACATGCCTCTGCTGACACTGTGTCCATCAACACTTATTTAGTGCCTTGTAGGCAATTTCTGGCGTGGTGTTAGATCTTTTATTATTCCGTCCTTCAGTAAGACCAACCTACTACAGGTACCCCTCCAAATCCCACGCCCATTGCTATCATGAGGAGGCACTGGAGATGGAGGCTGGGGCGGGAACACTTTATTGGTTCTAACCCGCAGACTCGGCTACTATCTCAACCAGTTATACATGGTCTGCCTCTCTTCCTGTCCTTCTACTTTTCTTTCACTACGAGATAAGGGACAGAGCTAGGAGCTGTATTATTATTGTACACTACAAGACAAAACATTTGTAATGGAAAAGTTATAGTGAAGACCCCCCCCCCCTTTAATTCTGACATAATATCCAGAAACACTAACATTTACGCCAGTTTTTGGATTGAAATTTAGCAGATACAATCCTAGTCAGGGTATAGAGCTCTCAGACATCAAGGCTGGACACAAAATTACACCAGCATCCAAACACAACCTATATACAGTAAAACCTCGATATAACAGACTTCAACAGACCGGAATTCGCTTTTATCGGACTTTGGGAGCTACCGGACTAAATTCCTATACAGTATATCGGAAAAAGTCCGATAATGCCAGTAGCAGTCCGGACTGCCTGACCACTTCAGCTATGTTCACCACAATAAGGTACATAAAAGACATGTTTATCAGTGTACAGTACAGTATGTATTATTATATATATTATACCATTTGATTAATGTAGTGAAGTTATAACACAATACGGTACAGCAATGAAGTTATAACACAATACGGTACCTAAATGGTAGTCAAAACAGTTTAAAAACCGTTCATGCAATCCAGACTAATGTCTGATATATCGTAAAAAGTCCGGATTAGCAGAAGGAAGTCCAGATGTTGCTTTTATTGGAATTTCGCATTGTTCAGAATGGTTTGGGCCCCAATTACCGTAGTCCATTATAGTGAGGTCTTACTGTAATCCTATTTTTAAACTGCACAACCCAGGTACAGCAATTCCCAGTTCTATCCAACAACAACAACTAATAATAATAAATAATAATAATAATCTGGCCTTTTGTTTCTCAAAAGGGCCAGTTCTTCCTTTGGGAATTCACTAGCGTTTGACACACATACATTATTTTTACAATTACAAGAATTGTGCCATTTCTCGTATATAATACAAGCTACATCATATACATATATGAAAGTGGCAATAATTAAACCCTATAATCATCTGTCATAGTACCTCTCTCCAGGTCATAGCATTTTGAAAAAAAAAAAAAAAAAAAAAAAAAAAAAAGAGGCTTTCAGCTGTCTCTTAAAGGATTCAACAGAAGAGAGTTGTCTTACGGACAATGGCAATTTGTTATATAACCTAGGGGCTCTATACACAAAAGAACGATCGAAGAAAGATGACTGGTGAATGGCTCCTGGCTCGTCAAAACGCAAGAAATCATCTTCACTGTGCAACATCACACCTGGGTGTGCCAATGAGAGTTTTAACAATTCAGCAAGATACTTCGGTTCACCAAACTTAAGAACCTTGAATGTAATGACACAGTTCAAATTCCATTCTAGCCTTTACTGGTAACCAATGCAACTCAATAAGAAACAGGCTAGTCGAGGTTCTCAGGGGGAAACCAAAGATAAGCCGTGCTGCCCTGTTCAACACAGACTGAACTTTTGTTAGTATATCATTTGGAAGACCAACCCACAGTGAATTACATTAATCAACACGAGACAAGACCACTGCATGGACCAATGTTAAGAGGCACCGTCTACTCAGGAATTTTCTCAGAGTACAGATTTCTGATAAGCAAGTTACACCCTCTGACAACCTGATTAATGTTCTTTGTAATTTAACTCTGAATTAAAATAAACACCCAGATTTCGAACAGAACTGACTGGATGAAGCTGTGACACGCCAATGTTCAAAGCCAGAGCATTATCAGTGTCATCACCCCTTCTGTGGAAAAGTTTCTAGAGAAGGGAAAAAAGCATGTAGCCTTCATGGATTTGGAGAAAGCATATGACAAGGTGGATATACAAGGATTGTGGAAGTATTAAGAATATATGGAGTAAATGGGAAGTTGGCGAATACCATGAAGTGTATGTATGAGGGTGCTAAGGCTGCAGTGCAGGTGGATAGTGAACTGCGTGAAATTTTCTATCTGAATGTTGGATTGAAACAGGGATGTATCATGTTCCACGGTTGTTCAGCTTGTACTGTATATGGATGGGGTTGTAAAAGAGATACAAAGTAGGGCAGTGGATGCTGGAGCAACCCTAATGAGAGGGCAGTGTTTGGAAACTCCCAGTACTGCTGTTTGCAAAAGATACTATAATGTTAAGTGAACACGAAGGGGAACTGCAAGGCTTGGTGAATGAATGTGGGAAAGTGTGTATGAAACGGAATCTAAAGGTGAATGTAGGGAAGAGTGAAGTTATGGTCTTCAAGAGAAATGAAGTCACTGAATGTGCAGTGAGGCTGGATGATGAGGAAATGGAAAATGTGAATGCATTTAAATACGTGGGTAGTGTGATGAGTAATGATGGAAGATTAGAGGATGAAGTGCTTGAAAGGGTACAACATGGAAGAAAGGTTGCTGGTTCTTTGAAAGCAGTAATAAGGAACAGGGAAGTGTGCATGGAAGTCAAAAAAATAAAAAATAAATAAAAAATAAAAATAAAAAGGTCGCTGCATGACAGTATTGTGATACCAACTCTAACATTTGGAAGTGAAGCTTGGACCTTGTTGGAAGGACACAAGTCAAGAGTATGAGCATTGGAATGAGTTATTTGAGAGAAGCATGTGGAGTTACATGGAGAGACAGACAAATAAGGAAGTGAAGGAGCATTGTGGTGTGGATGTGGATGTGACAGAAAGCATTAGAAATACGCTGAGGCGGTCTGACCATGTGAAGATGATGAAGAGTGAGAGCTTAATGAGGAGAGTGTATGAGTGAGGTGGAGGGGGGGAAAGGGAGGAGGAACACAAGGATGAGATGGAGGGGTGGAGTGGAGAGGTATATGAGAGGGGGAGGGGGGGGGGGAGTGAGCTGGGAGCAAGGAACTGAAATGGCATTGGACAGGGCGACAGAGGTTATTTGTTTGTGGCCACCCCTTACAGGATTGAGGCATCTGGCAATAGATAGAGGGAAAATTGTTCCTAACTGAGTGACAGTGACCTGTTCTTAACAACAGGTAAGGAAGGATATTATCAACAATTATCTTTGAGTACATAATCATGGTAAAATGTATACTTTTATCTCAAAAAGTGACAAAAAGATTTATTGAAATGCCTGTTTTATTTTGCCTTGGCTAGTCTTGTTTATATCACCTGCTGGAAGTACAATTGTTCAGGCACACTGGGGAAAAAGAAGTAGGGAGGTAGAAGCAAAAATATAGGCAGAAGCAGTTTTTGCAGCCTTAGTTAGGCAAAATTTTCCTTCATAAAATCGTTCCTATTTGAGCTACAGAGACCGTTTTTTACCAATATGTGTGAAAGGAAATTATCTCTAACTTTCAATACAGTACTGTGAAGCAAGTATATTTCTATCTCAAAAAGCGAAGAAAAGAGTTTGTGAAATAACTATTCAATTTGCCTTAGCTGGTATGTTTATACCACCGACAGGAAGTGCAACATTCTGGAGTACTTGGGAAAAAGGAGTATGGAGATACAAGCAAAACTGTAGGCAGGAGAATAAACAAACGCAATACAGCCACACCTTCTCCATTTTTCAGCTGACTGAACTCATACAAATAATTATGAGACTTTCTTTATTAAAAATGAACATATTTTTCTTAGTCTAAAAACTAAGTTTGGAGTTACAGCCAACCTTTCAGCTCAACCATCAACTAACTGTCTGTACAAAAATAATCACTATGTCAGCTCACCGGTAACAAGTAAAGTGTACTGGTTTAATCCTTTCAGGTCTTCTGGCCACTATCGTGGCTTTCTTGGTAGGGGTCTCCTTGCCACTCCTGTGGCAGCATATTAAGGCATGAATGAAAACTGTTGCGTGCGGCTGGTGAATGAAATAGGGATACGAGCTGCTTCCCAGACCCCTCTGCTTCTACCAGGCATGCGCAGATCACAATATTTTAGTTTACACAGTTTGGGAAGAGCTAATCATGGGAGGGGGGTTGGGTTGCATGTATTGGTTTTATTATACTGTTGATCTGGCAATATTTTTTACTATTTTGGTATCAGACAGTTATGAAAAAAATTCATTTAGCAAAAGAATATTGTTTGCAATATATTTTTACTGCTCTGAAGGATACATAGCATACCCCTCAATTGGCCCCTCTCTTTCTCTCACCTCCCTCCTCCCTTTCATATCCCCCTTCCTCCACCCCTCTACCTCCCACCGATCCCATCTCAAGAATCATTCACAAATAACGTGAGATATAATGTACATATATTAGTGCGCTGTTTTTTATGGAAAAACATGGAAACAAACAATGCAATCATATCACCTACACACCAAGAAATCACTTACCCACCGAGCCAGCAATACTCACCACACTACCACACACCACTTGCTAGGCAACTTCCCATCATTTTTGCAGCACTTGCATGGTGAGTAAAGCTCTAATATTTTATGCGCAGATGTGTATTACTTCCCTATGCATGAATATGATATTTTTTTCTTTATTTGCAAACCCTAAATTAAAAAAAAAAAAAAAAGGGCTGTCAAACATGACATTGGGACCTATGTGAGACCTGAAAGGGTTAAACAGGTAACTTTACACTCCCTCGTCTGTCTTTCTTTCCTTCCTTCTTTCCTCTTCCTTCTGCCTGTGGGTAACTCTACACTGAGTGACATGCCAAATGGTTTCCTGTACACCAGGAAACCATTTCGTACGCCGGGTGGTAACCATATAACCAAATTTTGGAGCCTGGTGGTTTAGTGAGTAATTACGGCACTCTAATTGGACTGAGCCGGTGAAGGTTTATATCGAAGGGGTGGTTGGGGTTTACTGCTCACATAATGCCACTCAGGGCCGAGTGAGGCTGGTCACTCTCATCTTAAATGTCAGGACCAACATGCCTAGCCCCAGTCTCCTATGCTCCTCATGGGGAGCAACCTGTCTGCTACTACTTATTGTAGGTTGCTCCAGTCCATCACAGTTCGCTAATAATCTGAGGAACTCTTATTAAAGAATATCACATCATCAGCAACAATGGTTGCAGTTTTCATAAGCAGCTGGTTACTCTCAGGGTCACGTCGCTCGAGGTACCCAATCCTGCCCTGCACCATGACCCTTTGCCCACGCCCTAAGTACCGGTACACTGACTCCCTCAGATAGGGTTTGAATACTGCAATGCGGTGCCAGTCAGTTTGTTGGATCAGATCTGCAGGTGAAGTGCAAAAACTTTAGTGGAGTGATGGGGGGGGAAGAGGGGAAAGTAAATAAGTAAATATACTGAGTGGTTGGTGGGGGCACTCACCATCCACTCACTCGATGTAGCGCTGCTCTTGGGTGCCTGCCCTGTCCCTTATTCCTTCCTTCTTTCCATCCTTCTTCTTCTGTCTTTCTTTCCTCCATTCTTACTTCAGTCTATGAGTGACTCTACGCTGAGGGACACGCCAAACGGTTTCCTATACACCTGGAAACCATTTACTATGCTGGGTGGTAACCATATAACCAAATTATGGTGCCTGGTGGTTTAGTGAGTAATTATGGCGCTACAATTGGATTGAGCCAGTGTAGGTTTATATCCATGGGGTGGCTGGGGTTTATTGGTCACATAATGCCACTCATGGATGAGTGAGGCTGGTCACTCTCATCTTAAATGTCAGGACCAACTTGCCTAGCCACAGGCTCCTAAGCTCCTCATGGGGCAACACTGGATTAGATGATGAATGAATGAATGAAATATATATACATACAGTCATCCCTTAATATTAGTGGTTTTAACATTCACGGTTTTGAATATCCGCAGATGGCTACAGAAAAAAAATAATAATAATAATCTCATTGAACTCTGCTGACTCTGCAGCATTATCCCAGGCACAGTTCATGGCTGTTTTAGTACAGTAATGGCATTATCCAGTGAATGAAATATACTGCAACACTCTTCCTTCTGGAGGCAGATGGGATGAGCACAGTTGTCAGAAGAGGCCATGCAGGAGTACACTATTCATTATTTTCAACTTTTAGTGTTCTTCTATTAAATAAAGAGAGAAGTGGAGGAACGATTGGGCAAAAATGAATTGGAGCAGATGGGGGACGTGGAAGGTGTGTGCAGGATATTTTCAGAAATATGTGCAGCATGTGATGTGGTGTGTGGGAGGAAGAGAAGACGGAGGGGGGTGCAAGGAACAGCGTGGTGGACTGAAGAGGTGAGACAGGCTGTGGCACAAAAGAAGAAAGCATACAATGAATGGATGAGAAATAGGGGCGTGGAAGAAGTTGAGAAGCGGAAGAGAGAGTTATATGTAGAAAGAAAGAGAGAGGTGAAAAGATTAGTAAGAGAGAGTATGAAGAGAGTGGATGAGGAATTTGGAAGGAATTTGAGTGTAAAGTGGAGGAAATGTAAGAAAATGTTCTGGAAAGAGGTGAAGAGAGGAAGACAGGGTGGAAGTGAGGTTAGCAGGGGAGTGAAAAATGAAAATGGTAGATTACTAGTAGAGAAGGAAGAAAAAGTGAGCAGATGGAGAGAACACTTTAAGGAATTGTTGAACATACAGGATGGAAGAAATGCGAGTATAAGTGGCTGGGGAATGGCTTCGAGAAGGAGGGAGGTGAGAAGACAGGAAGAAATTAGAAGGGTAGAAGTTGTAGAAGCAATGAAGAAAGTTAAATTGGGGAAAGCCCCAGGAATTGATGGAATGTGTGGTGAAATGCTGAAGCATGGGGGAGAGAGAGTAGTAGAATGGATGTGGAAGATGTGCAGATTGGCCTGGGAGGAAGGTCGAGTCCCGGAGGATTGGAAGTCAGGTATAATTATTCCCTTGTACAAAGGAAAAGGGGAAAAAGAAGTGTGTGGTAATCATAGGGGCATTTGTCTTCTTAGTATAACAGGAAAAGTGTATGGTAGGATACTTATTGACAGAGTTAGAGAAAGAACAGAGGAATTAGTTGGAGAAGAACAGGGAGGCTTTAGGAAGGGAAGAGGTTGTGTAGATCAGATATTCATTCTTAGATCTTTAGTGGAAAAGTTTCTTGAGAAGGGAAAGAAGTTGTATGCGGCTTTCATGGATTTGGAGAAACCATATGACAGGATGGATAGACAAGGATTGTGGAAAGTATTAAGAATATATGGAGTAGATGGAAAGTTGTTGAATGCTGTGAAGAGTATGTATGATGGTGTTAAAGCTGCAGTGCGTCTGGATGGTGAACTAAGTGAATTTTTCTCTTTGGAGGTTGGCTTGAAACAGGGATGTGTCATGTCTCCATGGTTGTTCAATCTGTTCATGGATGGGGTAATAAAAGAGGTACAAGGTAGGGTAGTGGATGTTGGAGTGGCCCTGGTGAGAGAGGGTAGTGTTTGGAAACTCCCTGTACTGTTGTTTGCAGATGATACTGTGTTGTTGAATGAAGACGAAGGGGAGCTGCAAGGCTTGGTGGAGGAGTTTGGGAGAGTGTGCAAGAAACGGAATCTAAAGGTGAAAGTGATGGTCTTTGAGAGAGGTGAAGTCAGTGAATGTACAGCGAGGTTGGATGGTAAGGAATTGGAAAATGTGAGTACGTTTAAGTACTTGGGTAGTGTGATGAGTAAGGATGAAGGTTTGGAGGGTGAAGTGCTTGAAAGGGCACAGCAGGGAAGAGAGGTTGCTGGTTCTTTGAAAGCAGTGATAAGAAACAAGGAAGTGAGCATGGAAGTGAAAAAGTTACTACATGACAGTATTGTGATACCAACTCTAACGTATGGAAGTGAAGCCTGGACGTTGCTGGAAGGACACAAGTCAAGAGTGAGAGCAGTGGAAATGAGTTATTTAAGAGGAGCCTGTGGAGTCACATGGAGAGACAGGCTGATGAATGAGGATATAAAGGAGTGTTGTGGTGTGGATGTGGATGTGATAGGAAGTGTTATGAGGAACACACTGAGGTGGTTTGGCCATGTGGAGAGGATGGAGGGTGAAAGACTGACGAAGAGAGTGTATGTGAGTGAGGTGGAGGGGGAAAGAGGGAGGGGGAGGCCGAGGATGAGACGGAGGGATGGGGTGGAGAGGTATATGAGAGAGGGGGGTGTGAGTTGGGAGCAGGGCAGTGAAATGGCGGGGGACAGGACGACGTGGAGGCGATTTGTTTGTGGCCACCCCAAACGGGATTGAGGCGTCCGGCAATAGACAGATAGATAGATAGTATTAAATAAAGTAGTTGTTTAGTGTTCTTGTATTAAATAAAGTGGTTGTAAACATGCACATAGGGTTTTTCTTTAGTTATATAAGGAAATGGGGGGTCCTGAGGTGTTTTTAAGGGGGGGCAGCAGATATCCGCGGATTTTTTACATTCGTGGGTGTCTCTGTTACCTAACCCCGGCGAATGTTAAGGGATGACTGTATGTATATATGTATGTATATATACATATATATATATATATATGTATACCGGGTATATATATATACACACACACACACACACTTAAGTTCAAAAGAGAGTGCAACCTAAAGCTGTCAGTATCACAAATTCAAAGAGGTGGTAGACCAGGGCATGCATTAAAATGGATCTCGACCAACTTACAGGAAAAGCAAACCTCCATAACAGACGTCTTATTATCAAGGAATATTTTTCTTCATTTTTATTTATTTATTTTTTATTTATTTATTTTATTTTATTTTATTTATTTTTTTTTGCCAATTTATCTGTTAATGGTTCTGAAGAGTGGTGTCTTCCAGTGTGGACCGAATATACTTGGATGATTTAACTGTCCAGTTATACAAATACCCTGCAGCACACTCCTTAATCCCCAAGAGGAGGATAGTAGATGGCAGAAAGGAATCTTTAATATTCAGTCCACTTGGTTATGTCTAGATGAACCTATGCCTACAACAACATTAACATCAACCCCTCCATTTTGCAGCTTGATTAACTTCCAAACAGTACCACACTCCATCATACACTCGTTTACCATAACCACTCACCTTCTTCAAGGCCTACCACACCTCCTGT
Organism: Coenobita brevimanus; assembly: GCF_032717465.1. Classification (NCBI taxonomy): domain Eukaryota; kingdom Metazoa; phylum Arthropoda; class Malacostraca; order Decapoda; family Coenobitidae; genus Coenobita; species Coenobita brevimanus. Next base: position 5,639,771 of record NC_137015.1, read on the forward strand.
CACAAGAAATCAACACATTGTTGTTGTTGCTCAACCTCAGTCCATCTGACTGAACAGATTCGTCAACTGCAGGTAAGAAGATGCTTTTATGGGGTTATCTGTTGACTGCAGGTAAGCTGCTACCCCTGCAGGGTTGTCCCATAGATTCCTTACACCACTGATTGGGCCAGCATTTTAGTGTGGGATGTGCTATGCAGTGCTCCATGATGTATGTTATAAACTGTGGGCTTATCTACAAGCTGGGCATGTGTCATTTGTGATTGTAATCAACCTCAACCTGGTAAAATACTCATGTGCCTTCCATTCACTGTCTTGGCTTACCAAGACTCCATGCACCTGAAATTAATGTACATTCTGTCAAAAGTCAAGCAACACTACAACATACCTTCATCCCTGCGATAATTAGTATGTGTGGCAAGGGAGAAGGTAACAACAGGACGCTCCTCTGTTCCACGTTTCTCTGGGTTGCCGCCAACACGGCCTAGAAGCACCACCTGGTTCAGCGCTGACACATGCAAACAAAGTAAGACAATATGTTAGCCAAAAATAACAGCAAGTGCCAAACCTTGCTTTAACAGATCTCAACACATGGGATATCAAATTTAATGGACACTATGGAGGCCACTGAACTTCCGTTGGCTTTAACAAACAACGTCCATTAAATGGGGCACATGGGTCTCAATACACGTTTCCTATCCTTTTTATTCTACCCTGGCCTGAAATTGCCTTCTCCCCATCAGGACTGCTGAGTTGTGATACAGTAACAGACTACAGAAATATTGTACAGTGAACTCTCACATTTGGCTAGTAATAGGTGCGAAAAAAACCTCCCCAAACTAGAATTCGCCAAATCTGAACTGAATAACTAATGGGCAAAAAATAAATTGGTTCTGAGCATGCATGACTGGACTGATTTTCCACCTATATTACACTATTACTGAGTGTAAATCATGTGATAAACACACATAACATGATTCAGTTTAATTTATTTTAGCCAAGAAACAATACAAAACAGAAAAACTCACATAAGAAAATAAAATAATGGGCTTGATGTAAGCGTAGTGTATGGTGCGTGGATGCCTTAGTTGGTGGTCTGCCAAGGTCACCCATCCCACATTTCTGTGTTTCATCAGCCATTATGTGTTCACAAGTCCTCAGCACAGGTAGGAATCACAATAAAACACAGACAAAATGCTGTACACGTGAAGGTGGTTGGCTGAGAAGTGTACTGCACGTGACAGTGGCTGGCAGAAAAGTGTAAACAAAGATATCTTGGAACCAGGGTTCCCAGAGTCTTTTGACCAAAAGAAGCGGAAACAGGCCTCACGAGTAGCGAATTTCAGTATAAAGTTGCCCAACATAATTATGTACAGTATATATCTATCTATCTATCTATACTGTATATATATAGCGAAATTCTAAATTTAGTGGCATAGGCTTCCAAAAGTAGCCCAATTCGCTACCTGTGGCACAATCTGGCTACTTCAAGAGGTTTGAGAAGACAAGACGAATTTCACAATACAAAGTAAATTTTGTTTAAATTAATTCAGATTAATAAAAAAAACTGTTGAAATTAATTGGCACAAAATATATTTTTAGCATATTTTTATTATAAACAACTCGCCAAATGTGAGATTTCTTTCGCCAAATTAGAGTGTTGTGTACGATCCCATTCCATCGCCAAAAGTGAATTCACCAAATAAAAACTCACCAAATCTGAGAGTTCACTGTACTGTACTAGTAGTGAAGAGGTACTCTGACAAGGATGTGAAATAAGCTCCAAAAGGACAAAGTTATGTGCGAAGTTAGTGTAAAATTAGTAAAGCTTTCATTTCTAGTACTAGAATATGCAATTATATTCAATTATTTTCAAACATGCTTGAAATCCCACCTTGAGGGGACCATTGGATATAACAGACTATCGGCTTTAACAAACTGGCTTTCCCCCAGTTAGTCCGTTATATAAATGAAACACCATGAAACACATGTCATTCTACTGAAGCAACTGACGGACACTGTTTCTAACCTTTTCACTACAGATCTACCCAAAACTGAATGAAATAATTTATCATAAAAACAAATAAAAATAAAAATAAAAACAAAAGATATACCCAAAGCTGGATGGATTAAAAAAAAAGAAGAAGAAAAAAAAAAAGACAGTTTAATAAGTGTACAACGATAACCTCATTTACTTTTTTCTAGTCTCTCAACTCGGTGTGTCTGCATGCCATCCTCAATCACACTACTTTCTCCCACGTTGTCTGTCACCTCTCTGGACTGAGTGACAGATGTATGCACTGGCCGCCTCCACATCCTAGCTGGCTGCATGCACACACCCCGCACACACACACCCATACTCTGTACCTGCAAGCACCATACGTAATAACATTCCCATCCAGTACTAATGACCATATATTTAACCCCTTCAACCCAAAGACAGCATTCTTACTTTATTCTTGCCAACACCAGATGATTGTATTCACTTGGCAGACTTTTCAAACTGGAGATGTAAGATACAGCATCAAGAATAAGCACAAAAATATGTTGGATTGAAAGAAACTAACCACTTGGACTCTTACAACCAGAATACATTGTCAAGAGATAGTGGGGGAGGGGGAGGGTGAACACACAAGGGGTTAAAATTATTTGGTAGTGGCATGAAAAAATACCGGTATGTAGGATCTCACTGTAATGAGGGAGATAAATCATGGGGGAGATGGGAGACCTCCAGTTTTTGTATGATAATTTCATAAGCATGAGACAAACACAGAATATGCCTGGTCCTTTTACATCACTGCTGACTGATGCTGTAATGTAAGATGTAAGCTAATCACATCTAATAACCATAAACATTCAGTAATAATGTAAAAAAACAAAAAGGGGGGAGGAAGGATGAGGCTTCCTTTTCCCCCTTGGTTACTTTGTTTTGAGTTCTAAGCATATAACCTTAATTTATACAATCCTTCATAAGCTAGACATCTTGGCAAATCTACTCAAATTACTGAACTGTAACCAGTGCTTTAATAAAACTGCTTTTAAATTAAGTAAACAGACATATCAATTTACTGACACTTCAAACATCTTGATTATAAACATGTACTGTATGGCAGCACTCATATAACAATGCAGCTGTCAGTTATGGTATACAGATATCTGCAAGCTCCTTCCATATCCTCAGAAAAGAGGATGGTGGGTTCCAGGAAAAGGGCATCTTCAACCTGCAGTCCACCAGGTGTACATCACATGAGTCTCGAACCAGAAATACAAGCACTGTAAGATACTGCACACTGTTATTTTATAATCACATACACTGTATCTGAAAATTAGCATACACCTTTGCTTAAGAGAATGCTGCCCTAATATTACTGTATATTATGGTACTTCTGAAGCATTGTACAGTACAGAACATGTAAAACTGCCATATAGTGCATGATTTTAAGATGTGAGATCTTACAAATAAGCTAACTGTTGTGCATCAGTCAGTGTACTATAATGTACAGTACAGGACTTGTGCATTACTAAGACTACTGCTTAGTGTACACATACTTACTGCATTTCTTAACATGACTTTAATCACAGTCTAACAAACTTGACTGATGTTTTTGCTTTTACAGTATTAACCACGCTGCTGCTTCTTGCTGAAACACTGAAATTCTGAAAGAAAAGGACACCATTACTTACAAGGATACTGAGAAAGCAATTAGCATTCCATTTCAGTCCCAGCTGCAGTACAGTATGGTCACAGTCCTAAACTGGTGACCTGGAGCCACAACAACAACTGATTTAGGAGTGTTGTGAGTGTTCCAGTAACTGGTATACCAGTAAATCAGTCTTTACATTCAGAGTTAATCCTTGTTGTTTGAAAAATGTTAATCCTTGTTGTCTGCGAAATGTTAATCCTTGTTGTAAGTAAAATGTTGTAAGGCAAAGATGTCTTCTAAATTATCACTTTCTATATGAAATCAATACTGTGAACTGGAAGATAATGGTAAATCAATCTCAAATGTGGCAATGGAACTTTAATAGACAATTACAGTATAAGTATTCCTTAATCTTCTATAGCCCTCCTAGCAAAAAAGGATGGTTGAAGAGGCTACTTATAACGAGGACTGCCAGTGCTGTAACCAGGGCCATATCCATGACTCATGGTGGGCTCGGTATTAGTTGACAATCAGCCACACCAACGGATCAGCCGTTTTTCCACCAGAGGACATAGGGGATGGGGAGAGGGGAATATAACAACAGTGAGTTATCACACCCTATCTGTCCAATGACATCTTTTATTACTTTATTCTTGCTACTTCTAGACAACCTGATTTACCTTTGGAAGGACCTCTGGTAGTGAGGGGGGTAATGAAGCCCATATTTAATCCCTCTAGTTCCAGGAGTCTCCCCTTACTTAAGTAAAATTGTCTACTTGCAGCAAAAATATACTAAAAAAAATACAACACCAGACTGAAACAGGCTGACATCTTTCTTTCTTTGCAGGTGCTGGCAATGGACAGAGTGGCAGATATGACAGGATGGTGGAGCTGCCTGGTTATAGGAACATTCCTCATTTCCCTCCCTATCCCCCAAGAAAAGATGGTGGTCCGCAGAAGACAGGCAACTTCAATCTACAGTCCAGCAAGTTCACATTTCACATGAATTTGAGGCTACAATTACTACTACCAGTACTCTGGCTGCTGCTGTGACAATATTACTATGCTAAAAAAAAAAAGACTTTCATATTGGAGAGGTTTATCTAGGCTACATCTAACCTCTTCAGTTCAAAAGGTTTATCCTAAGCTGAATAAAAGCATTAGGTGACATCTAAGGCCCACTGGATTCAGTCCTATCCACCCATCCTCTTACATTCAGACCAGTACAGTGTCCAAGCACATAAGTCTAATATTTTATATTACAGGACAAGCCCCTATGAATAATTATGTATAAGGTTGAGGGTCTTATTGAAGAACGGCACATTACTGGCACAAGGAAAAATGCAGTATGGTATAATGATCATATTTTCTGGCAAATTTTCCCAGGCAACATGATAGGCTATTAGTGGCAATTTCAAGGCTGCTGATGGAAAAAAAAAAAAAAAACCTGATGGAAAAGCTTGTTATCCATGATGATGGAGTCCTTCTAAAAGCCACCTGGGAGTGTATACCTACAAAGTATTTTAGGTTAGGTTAAAGACAGTTAAGATGAGGTTTTGTTTTGCAAGGCTAATCTTATTAAGAAGTACATTTCATCCGATTCTGGACAGACCAAGAGATAAAATGGATATCTCTGAGCTAAAACTTTACCAAATTCATCTTGAATCAGGACCTGAAGGACCATCTCCCCAACCTGTCTTAAGGCCTAGACATTGGCCTCTCTGAGCCTACTGGTTATACAATATGTGGAAGTAGTGTAATAGGCCTCCCCAGAATGGGGTTTAGGTCCACCCAGGCCTTTGGAGACCTGGCAACACCTTAAACACTTCCCTCACTTGCACTCAACCATACGAGTACACCCTATAGGGTATCATCTCAAATCATTATAGACCCAATGATGCCTGTGTGTGTAGTTTAGGGCTCAGCACCACACATGACGTAAACACTAAATACATGTAAGCCTACGGTACCGGTAGTAAGAGACCAAATAAAAAAATAATAATAATGTAACGGGTATCATATGTTAACCTTCAATAGTGCCTACAATATACATTCACAGCTGCCATCAGAATGAATATTGTGATTCATGCGATATACTAAGTAAATGATAAAGCAAGCTCCTCATGACAGTTCATAATATAAATATCCTGGGCTCACCTACTTGCACCATGAGTTTAGGCAGCTGGCATAATACGCTAAGTTTGCTCTAAAAATCGCTAGAAAGCCGCTGACGACCTTAAACTCCAAAACATCAATGGAAATGATAAAATATCTAGCGAATCGTTAATACTATAAATCACTGGAGTACTATTAGATTTCTTGTAGCTAAATGCTGAAAAGTACCGGTAAACGAAGATCCACCAATCTTGCAGATAAATGCTAAATTAACAATACTAGCAACTTCCGGAACTCCTTCATTGTAGCTTTCGGGATTACGTCTGTTTCGGTTTTTATTGCATAAACTTGTTATTTGGTTGTGTATCTGCCGATATAACTGGCATTTTTCTACAGAGTAACGCATCCGACCCTCGACCGCTTTTACTTTTTAGATGTGGGACCCTCTGTCTGTCAGTCTCACAGACGACTTCCAGACACGTCAAGCTTCATTCCAGCAGGCTAGCAAATCCACACCACACCACACCACCCTTTAACCTCATACCAAAATCACTTTCCCACCTCCCACACCACAACACAGCACTCCAAGGGCTCAGACACCCCAGGATCTGATACTTTTGTACTTGTTTCCTCTTCCCGCTCCGACTACATAAAATCCTCTGTTGGTGAAATTAATTGAGGCTAGTGGAAATGACATAAAGAACATCATCGGCTGCAGAAATGCAGGTGTTTATGCTCCGATTCCTTACGATTTCAACGAGTCTGTTCCGAGCAAGAGATAAACATGTTCCATGCCATCCGTCCACTGAGCTCTGTAGTACATCTGTCCCAGACTGGCGTTGTGTTGTTGCATGTTATATTTTCAAATGTGCACATGTAATAACAACAACAACAAAAACTTCAGTCCTGGAACCAGTCTGATGAAAAGTAGAATAAACAGGCTGCCCAAATAGGAAGGTAAATACTCGTAATAATATCAAACGCAAACAAGACCGAACTTGCTGAAGAAGCTCACTGCGGAGTCTGCGAAGCACGCGTGGTGGTGCGATGGTGCCTGAATCCCGATTAAACCTCTGAAAAAACTTCCATGGGTGATGTGCAAGGTGGTTAGAAGCCCAGTTCACATTAGCAGTCTTAGCGATGATCCGCTGAATATGCTAACCCATTAAACAGAGGAATTCATTAAATGGGAATGGAGTAATTTATGCTCAAGGTGTGCCATCCACAGGCTACCCGTCTGAGATCCATCTCCACAGGCCTGCTGTCACGTCAATGTTGACTGCATCCCGCCCAAAAGTGTACTGTACCAAGGTATGTATCGTGTTTATTCCCTGGAAAAACTTTGGCTTATGTAACCCGGGTTTTAAACTTTAAACCTCTTGGGGCATATTACGGTACGGTAGTCCTTAAGGAGACATAGGACCGCTTCTTAAAGAAGTTACCTGCCTTTCAACTGATCCAGTGACTTCGCAAAGATGTACGGAAGTGGTAAAATTATCGTTTAAGCCCCTAACCTCACTTTTTTTTTTTTTTTTTAAACCTACCTTAACCAAACCAATCCAACTTAACCTGTATGAGGCTGTGCTGTATTAACTGAAGTAACTGGTACTCAAAATTCTTGTCATTGGGAGAATTCTCCATTGGAGAACAGAAAAATAATGAATTCCGGTAGGGGTTGAAACGATAATAGAACCCATTTTTAGTATGAAGAGGATCCATCAATAAACAAGGAAAATATGATTATGTAAGGGATAGGTTAGGTTAGATAAGTGGTTAGCTTAATATAAAATTGGTTAGGTTAAAATACGTTAGGCTAGAATAGGATAATAAAGTTGGGTTGAGTTACGAAAATTTAGGTTAGGATTGGATAAATAGGCTCTGGTAAAGGTGATTGCGTTAAAAAGTGGCGTTAGATGGCGTCCGTCTGTCTTCGCGCACAAAAAAAAGTTCAGATAGGTTATTGCATTTCCGTCTTTATTTTGGTTAGTCAGATACTTTTCTTCAGCTTGTGGAAGTCTCTGCACTTCTCGATAAACGGCAAGTCAGTTTCAGTCCGCTGAGACCTTTTTGAGGGGCATGGTCACTCCATCAAGGGTTATTGAACAGATTTATCGTATGGTATGTGTGCCCGTCACCCACAAGAACAAGCTTTATGTGCATACACAAAGAAGGTGCGTGAACAATAAATGTACAGTATAGCGAAACTTTTTTTTTTTTTTTTTTTTTAATACGTGACTGATTTGCTAGTTATGCATTATGAGAAATTTCCCCAGTATCCTTCATGTCGTTCAGTGTAGTGGCTGCCAAATTCAGCTTTCTTTTTGTATCTTGGGGACTGATTGTAAGCTGGTGTAGGCACAGCTAGCTGAAAGGTTAGATATCCGTACCTGTATACTGTATAACATGGGATAGGCTTTTAATAATTCTACTCATGACAATTCATGTGTTGGTATAGAAAATCCTCATCCACCAGCATCTAATCCAGTGTTGCCACCATGAGGAGCGTAGGAACCCTGGGCTAGGCATGTTGGTCCTGACATTTAAGGTGAGAGTGACCAGCCTCATTCATCCTTGAGAGGCACTGTGAGCAGTAGACCCCAACCACCCCATGGATATAAACCTGCACAGGGTCAATCCGATTGGAGCCCCCAAATTGCCTGCTAAACCACCAGGCGCCAAAAATACTAGATAATTCAATTGTAAAAAAATAATAATACGGTAATAATAATGGGTTGTACTGAAGCCCTTGTGCGATTAAGTGTCCCCCACTCCCTACCCTCCTCTCCTGGGCTTAAATTGGAACCGACCTGAGTTAATGTTATCGGCAATCAGTTTAAAAACCAAAGCATTAAAACATTGCCTTACTCAGAATGGGAATTTAAAATTTTTGGCCGAAACTGAACTTTAATTAAAAAACCCTGCATTTAAAAAGGTAGCATTCAAGAAAATGCTTCATGTACCTTTTGTTACTGTTGTTGATGGATGTTTATGAGGGAAGACAGTCAGATAATAGCGACAGTATTAGGTGTGAAAGTTTCGTTTGTTAAATAAATACTACATCCTTCCATCCAAATAAAGTTAAAATGCTGAGAAACAGTGATTACAGCAGAGTAAGTAGGAGTAAACTTTCGGGGTGGGAAGCGGAGAGTTGTGATTATTGTAAGGTAAGTAATAGTCATAACTCAGGGGGTGACGAGAGGGGAACTGAGGCTGGGACCGTATTCTCGTCGGCTGAGGCGGCATCTCTTCATTGCGTGTTCATTATTGTCTATGGCACGTAAAATATCATTTGAATGTTATTTATGCAGTCTGGCGGTATTGCAAAAGCATAAATAACACACAGGAGTGCATTAAAGCGAAATACACAAGATAAATCCTTAAAAAAAACTCCATATTCAAAAAGAATACAACCTTCGGACTCGGGACTGACTCCGAGACGAGAGACTGTGAGAAGGCCAGGGTTGCCAGGTGCGCGCGTTTCGCGCCAGATTGGGCGACTTTGGAAGATGATTTGCGCTTAAATTTGAACGGCTGCGCGTTGCGCTTTTTGGGGCGCTTTTTGAAATGACTGAGAGAGTATTGGGCGATTTTGTGTTATGGATACGATGTTCATCAAAATAAGAAAAAAAGTAAGAAGACACAACGTATGCCTGATGTACTAATACTCGTATGACTCAGTACTCCTTGCCCTCCTCTCCCCAAACGCATTGTGAAGCCCCAGCCAATTAGCATCTCTACCTGACCTGCCTTTCCATGACCCCAAGTGTGTGTGTGTGTGTGTGTGTGTGTGTGTGTGTGTGTGTGTGTGTGTGTGTGTGTGTTAGCCTTTTGTTTTAATCCTGAATCCTCAAGACTCAAGGCGTGAGTGTAAATTTAGTCTTCTTAGTCTCTCTTTATATGAAAAGTTCTGAATATCAATGTATATTTTTTGTCATTCTTCACTGTGTATTTTCGAACGAATATAAGTCCATCCCTATACGTTGCTACTACAGCGCTAATGTCCATCACTTACTGTATGTGTTGTACAATTAGCACCAGAGTCATAATGACCACCCTGTACCTCCCCGACATCTACCTCTTTGTCTGAACGCCTCACACCCTTTACCAAGCCTGCCCATCCAGCCCTGCTCCCATAATTACTGACGACGCAAAGCTCTCCCTCTCCCCCTCCATACCTTCTGTATTATCCTTCTCTCTCTCTCTCTCTCTCTCATCCAGATTAAAGTCCACTGTCTTCACTCATCCTGTTATCCCCCTACCCCTCCCCGGAGAGCAATTACCACCTCCTTGTAAATGTTTCACAGGCGCAGCCGTCTGACCCTCTCTCACCTGTCCCCACTCCTCTGGTCTGACTTTTCGACCGCCACCTACTACAACTACTACTACCAACACACACACACACACACACACACACACACACACACACACACACACACACACCGGGTTAATAATAGAGAAGAATGACAATAACTGCCTCTCACCACTCCCAAGACTGATGGAGGAGAGGTGTGTGTGTCTGTGTGTGTCATTTGCTGTCTGCGCTTTTTGGGCGCGTTTTCGGGATGGATTGGGCGCCAACAGCACCCACCGACCTGGCAACACTGGAGAAGGCCGCCAGTGTGGCCCAGGCCGTGGAAGGGAGTGAAGGTGTATGTGTCGTCGCTCCCCGCATCCCTTCACATTTCTTTTTTGACTTTACCACCACATAACTTCGTGCTCTGCTTCCTTGCCTCCTGTTAATGTAAGTAACTTACAGCTTCCGGTGTACCTTGTAGTTTCCAATGCCTTTCCTGTACTTAAAAGCGTATTACACAAACTTTTTACTATTCTTAGGTGTTGTCAACAAACTTCCTGATATCAAGAAAAAACATGCACGAAAGGGAAGGCATCATCACCCTCAGCTAATAGTTTAAAATTCTGTCATGTTGCTATAACTGTCATAATGCCCCATCACTACGGGGGGGTGTATTCAGTGTGGAAGAGAATAACCCGTGTGTTGTAAGAATGAAATTTAAAGGCCACCGGAATGGAGGATTAAATGTTGATTGTTGCGATTTAAAAGTATCGCCGGAGTGGGTGATTTAAGGGTAATTTTTACAATATGAAGCTACCATCGGAATGAAGGATTTATTGGTGATTGGTAAAATTTGAAGAGGTAGCTTGATTTGCCCATAACTCATTTATCACTAGGTCTAAGCGGAATGAGATCGTCCGGGAAAATTAAAGTCCTGTTACAAGGGCACGCATTCTTGTTGGTTAAGGAAGCTCCCGAACGCACCTTCCACAGCGATTTATTTTGCATATTGCACCTTGCCGTCCTCTTTTGTGTTACTTATGCCATTCTAGTATCGCTATAATCTGCGTGAATAACGTACAAAACTGTTTTACCCAGCTGTATTCTAAAATCAGTCGGTAAGGAAGAGGTGTTAGGGAGCTTCCTTAACCGTCAAGAAGCCCTGGAGGCCTAGATACTCTTGTTTGCCATTTATATCGTAATATCGACATAGTTAATTGGGATCATGCAAGGGGATACGGAGCTGTGAAGTGCAGAGTAAGTCGCCAAGGGAGATGTGTTACGAAATCTTCAAAGCCACTTCACTCTGATGGCCAGGGGAAAAAAAAAAAAAGTGAATATCTGTAAATGAAGGGTAGTTGGAATCTGAAGATGCCTGGGAGGGACATGAGTGTGCATTCGATTTTTTTTTTTTTTTTTTAGCAGAATGTACTCTCAGAAATAGGATGTATAGACAGAATATAAAAAGTTCGTGGCACGTCACTCCCAGGTCGTATTTTCCTTTTTATTCTCGTTAACATCAGACGGTTTTACTCAGCTTTGGGATCAGATATTGGCTTTTATGAAACCGTCCGGAAATTGAGGCCTTGCCAAAAAACTAATCTATCGTCTGGTGACAACAAGAACTAGAAGCCACCGCACGATGGGATCTCACCACCCGCGGAACCGGAAAGTTTTTCCTCGGCACGTAATTTTGCACTTCCATTTCTGATTTGACGCAAATTCAGGATGAAAAACACTCACTAAAACAGCCAGCCAACCTCACAATTGAAAACATTACCACTCCGCTCGCTTCGCAACGCGGGTGGTAAGCGAGCGGAGTGGTAATGTTTCAGTTGTGAGGTTGGCTGGCTGGCTTGTGTGTGGGTAAACAATATATCTCATGATCGGCTTGAATTATCACAATGAAACAGGGTATCAAGATATGGCCAGACTCTTGAACGACTTCGAAAATGGGCATTCGGAGTTAAGGTCAAGGTCACCAAAGGTCAACCAGTTGACCATTGGCAGCCATTTTCGTAAAGAAATTAAGAAAGAAAAAGATAACAGATGGGAAGAAGTAAAGTAGAAAGAAAGAAAAGAAGATAAGAAAAAAATAATTTATGGCAAGAACTAAAGAAAAAAAAAAGATAATAGGTGGCAAGAATTAAAGAATAAAGAAAAAAAAGAAAAAAAAATAATAGGTGGCAAAAGTAAAGAGAGAAGGAAAAAAAAGAAAAAGATAGTAGTTGGCGAGGAGTAAATGAGACGAAAGAAAGCAAAAGATGTAAAGATGAGAAGATGTAAAGTAAGGAGGAAGAAAAACAAAGAACAAAAAAGAAAAAAGATTATACATGGCAAGAGAGAGAGAGAGAGAGAGAGAAATCCCCTCCTGTCTGACTACACATAACTATCAGGCACCAGGGTTGAGGATGTTTGTTAAGTTAGGACAATATTGATATAGTGCGAAAAAACTCTCATAAACTCATTAAAATTGTCTTGAGGTGCAGTAATGTAGTAGTTGTAGTAGTAGTAGTAGTAGGCTAGCAGTTGTTGTTGTTGTTGTTGTTGTAGGTTCATCTGAAATGTGATCCCAGTGGACTGCAGGTTTAAGTTGCCCCCTCCTGCAGTCCACCATCTTCTTTATGGATGGTAGGGAGGGAGTTGAAGGAAGTTTGTATAATCAGGCAGTTCCACCACCCCGTTATAACAGTGCCACCACATGAAGGCTTTGCTCTCCAGCACCAGCACGAATGATTGAGCAGTATTATAGGTGGGACTGATAGAGGCTTCATAGCACGTCTCTCTCAGCTATTTATTTTCGCCAGTAGCTCTTCAGTATTTTTGTTGTTTCTGCTGCTCCAGAATCATCTATAGCTGTGAACCCAGTGGACTGCAGGCTTAAATTGTGTTTCTGTAGTTGACCATCGTTCTTTTGGATCGGAAAGTAGTTGAGGGACATTTTGCATAACCAGGCAGTGGAGCCGTCTGGTCATATTGGTGCCATCACACGAAGGCGTCCCTCTCCAGCACCTTTTGTATGTAGCTAACTGATGTAAATTATGTCAGTATTAATATGATTTAAATAACATGCAAGAAAATATAAACGTATCATTGGCGTAATACAACGCAAACGGAAAGATGCTACGAAGTCTCCTGTACACCACCTTGAACCCGACCCGAAGAATACGTTATCAAACAGTAGTAGTAGTAGTAGTACTGCTAATAATAGTAGTAGGTGGTGGTGATGATTGTAGTAGTAGTAGTAATAATAATAATAATAATAATAATAATAAAGTATATGAGAGAGGGGTGTGTGACCTGGGAACAGGGCAGTGAAATTGCAGGGGACAGGGCGACATGGAGGCGATTTGTTTGTGGCCACTCCTTGCGGGATTAAGGCGTCTGGCAATAGATAGATAGATGATAATAGTATTAATAGAAATAGTAGTAGTAGTAGTAGTAGCAGCAGTTAAATGTGAACCCAGTCGACTGCAAAATGGAGTTGCCTTTCTCCTGCAGTCCACCGTATTGCTGCTGGGGGATTGTGAAGGAGTTGAGGGACGTTTGTATAACCGGGCACTCTGTCACCCGGCTATATCGGTGCCATCACGTGAAGGCGCCCACTACGTCATCGGACTGAAGAGGTTAATAGCATACTAAAGTTCGACGGGATTTTACGAGAAGAGTTTCCGTTTGTTATTCTTGTTTCTTCATGCGGGGGGGGGGGGAATCTATAAAGTTTATTAGGCGGAAGATGTATTGCAGTTTGTTTGTGTGTGTGCTTGTATATGTGTGTGTGTGTGTGTGTGTGTGTGTGTGTGTGTGTGTGTGTGTGTTGGCAAGCTATTTGTGTGTATGTACAGGAAGTTTATTTGTAGATTATTTGCAGTGTTTCCTTGTAGACCATTGCATATATATATGTTTGTAGCATAGGCGGGTTATGTTTGCAGTTCATGTGTTTTGTTGTCGAAGGAGAGTTTATGTCGGGAAGTTTCTCAGGCTGCAGGTGTGTGTGTGTGTGTGTGTGTGTGTGTGTGTGTGTGTGTGTTCAGCAACTTTCCTACTTCATAGCACCCTTTTTTAGTTCAGTCCGGGCAGTACACCAAGTCAGATTTGAGTAATGAAATATTATAAACTGTTATATAATGTTACCGTATATACAACATTTAGTTACTTAAACCTATGGCAGAAAAAAATTGAGTTTGTATAGATGTAATTCGCACATGTCAGACAAAATGTTTATACGGAATTTGTGGGGCTTCTGTGCCTTTCTTCATGCACAAAAGCGCTTGATGTATTGTTGTGGAGAGAGAGAGAGAGAGAGAGAGAGAGAGAGAGAGAGAGAGATTCCTTTTTGTCAGCTTCTGTTCTTTTTCTATCCTCCTTTTTAAATTTCTCTTCTGTACATTTTTTTTTAATACCTTTAACCTCACTTCTTTGCTTTCTCATTCTCTTAAGCCTTTCTCTTGTGCCTTTTCTAGCTCTAACCTGCCTTCTGTGCTTTTTCTGTCTCTTTAACCCCTATTTTAACCTCTCGTATGTGCATTTTCTTTGTATTTCACTTCCATTCTTTTCCTTTTCTGTCTCTCATCTCATTTCTTTGCTGCTTTTTCTGTCTCTTTCACCTCTTCTGTGTCTTTCTATCACTTTAACTTCCGGTTCTTCTGTGCATTTTTTCTCTTTACCCTTCGTCAGCGTCTGTAATATCTTGAAATTCAGTAATACGACATCTTTATAAGCTTATTACTTGCCATCATATTTTTTTTTTTTTAGGCTCAAAATTTTGGAACTGGAGGAGTTGAAATATCCTTCATAAACCCCCATTCGTGTATATTGAGAGTCAGTGAAAACGCATCACCAAAAACAGCTGCAATAATTTGTGTACCATTGCTTGTTTCCATCACTGACCTGATTTGCTAAGATCATGTACTCATGCAACACCCATCTGAACCAGAAGATTCGCCTTGTTCACTAAACAGTGTCTCAGAGATAAGATGAATCTATTCAACTCATTCCATTCGCTGGCTATTGGTGAAAATGGAACACGTGGCTGTTTTACGTCGAGGACGAAGAGTAGGCATTATGTTAGTAAAATACAGTCTGTTCTTGAAAGACTGCCACCATGCCACATTTGTCCTTCCTTGAACG
>NC_137015.1:5659950-5692450 GCF_032717465.1 Coenobita brevimanus
GAGCAAAGAAATAAAAACGGTCATGGATCTGAAGGAGTGAACAGCATGGTCGTATTAACCCCTTCACCACGAGAATCCCCCCCCCTCCGAGCAGAATAAAATCGTCTGTCAGTATAATTCATTTGCTTTAATGTGGCCAAGATTTTCGTTTTTTTTTTTTTTTTTTTTTTTTTAACTGATTTTACGCAGCTCAGTGGCAGACAGAAAGACAATGCTACGGCTGTACATCCTTTCCACAGCTCTTCTTCGTGACTAGCTCCATATTCTAGTGTTAGTCTATTGCAGCAAGTCCGCATTCTAGGTGGAGATTTTTTTTTTTTTTTTTGTCAAGTTAAAGTGAACAGGGTGTAGCAGTAAGGTGTCTCGTCCATGTAGCGAATATGTTAAGCTGTAAACTAAGAAGAAGCAGTCATTAAAGGAAGCTCTAACATCTTCCTAAGCGATTTATTCTCCTCATTATATCTTGCCGTCCTCTTCTGGGTTAGTTAAATCATTCTGGTATCACCCTATTCTGCACAGATAACGTACAGAAGGATATTACCCAGCCATACCCAGAAATAAATCGCTAAGGAAGAGGTGTTAGGGAGCTTAACGAGAATACGAGCCCAGGTTTCCACATTATTGCTCCCGTTGCCTCGCCAGACGTGCCAAGGTCTGGGTGATTTAGAAATGTACTCATGTTGTCCGCCACTTAAAAAGAAAAAAATGTGTTTTGTAATTACAGCGAAGCCCTCTTAAATTAGTGTGTGAGAGAGAGAGAGAGAGAGAGAGAGAGAGAGAGAGAGAGAGAGAGAGAGAGAGAGAGAGACACTTGCCAAATACTCCTCTTTTTCTTATACCTCACAGTCACAGAGAAGAATATTTATTCATACAGGTATTGAAACTGGTAAATGCAATAGTATATTTTAATAGTACTTGTTAAATTTTACTGATTTTTCCCCCATCAGTAAAAGTTGCTATTTGACAACATGTATTGCTCAGAGAAGCGTAATATTATTTTTAAGTCGAATTAGCCTACTGTATTTAACTCGGTCTCTCTCTCTCTCTCTCTCTCTCTCTCTCTCTGTCTCTCTCTCTCTCTCTCTCTCTCTCTCTCTGTCTCTGTCTGTCTGTCTGTCTGTCTGTCTCTCTCTCTCTCTCTCTCTCTCTCTCTCTCTCTCTCTCTCTCTCTCTCTCTTTCTCTCTAATTGACACCGATATACATTTTCTTTGTCTCATGTCCATTGTTCAAAAAGGTTCTTGTCCAAAAGATTACATTTATCTCTCATCCACAACAATAAGTAGTATGTTTTTATCTTATCCATTTATTTACCTGTCGTTATTTTTTTTATTTTTTTTATTTTAATTTTGAGTTAATGAAAAGTTTATTGCATTTCGACCCCTTCACTGCGATGGTGTTTTTTTTAATTTGATTTTACTGTTGTTCTCCAGACGATTTTCTGCAGCGTAGGGGAGGTCTCAGGTAGTGAAAGGGATTACTGAAGGCAACAGGTGTCATAAAAAGACTTTGTAGTTACTTGTAGAGAAGTTATATATATTAGACTTGTGGACGAGCGGTTATTATACTTGAGTAGCTTTGTAAGTGGATAATCTTCTTTCCCATTTGTCATTCAATGACAAGGAGAGGTAAAGAATAGTATGGGACAATTTTTATTTGTCTTGGAAATATTAACAAGTCTCTCACACAGAGCGAAGTATAAAGTAGAGTCCCGCTAGCTATCTCCCTATCTCTCTCTCTCTCTCTTCCATGTTGCTAAGCCTTTCTTCCCACTCCCTGCCGCTTCTATGGCCTCTCTCCTTCTGAGCTCTCTTTCCTAAATTCTGGTGAAACAGGATTCGTGTCACGTGTGTTCACTGTGGTTGGAAAGTTCTAGAAGCCTGTGTGTGAGTATGTGTGTATGTGTGTGTATGGTCAACAAGACTTTGTTCACCTGCTGTATTGCTGACAACTAACTGCATCATCTCCTGACTGGCTACTTCCTAGTCTGTCGTCAGCTTTTCCTCAGTGTAACTTGCAAGATCATTTCCCATTCCCAGGCTCGCATAGAGCTGTCTATCTGTCTATTTATCTATCTATTTATCTATTTGTCTATTATGATTTGTAATTATAATATGGACTCATAACACAGGTACGTCTAAGGAAGCACCCAAACACCTCTTCCTTAGCGATTTTTTTAGGGGATATGTTTGGGTAATAGCCTTCCATTCGTTATTAATGCAGAGTGCGGCGATATCGGATGGATCGGAAAGGAAGCTGCCAAACACTTCTTCTTTAACGATTTATTTTTGGATATGGTCGGTTAATATCTTTATGTACGTTATTTATGCAGTGTTTGGCGATATCGGAAGGATTTATTAACAGAAAAGGGCAGTTCTGTGTAGCTATATAAACAAAATACATCGCTTAAGAAACTTTGCATAGATAGTGTGAAAAAGATCATAAACCAACCATATCAAAAAATAAATCGCTAAGGAAGAGGTGTTTGGGAGCCTCTTTATACCCGACAAGAATACGAGCCTGTGTATTTATGTATGTATGTTATGTACATATGTCTGTTTACGTCTCCATATGTGTATCTGCCTATCTATATGTGTAGCTACTTCTACCTATGTCTGTCTGTCTTACTGCCTCTTACCTGTGTCTGTCTGTCTACCTGTTTCTGTCTATTTTTACCTATCTATCCGTCTACTACCTTTACCTATGAGTCTTTTTTACTGCCTCTTACCTGTATCTGTGTCTGCCTATTTATCTATTTCTGTTTTCACCTGTCTAGCCGTCTACTACTTTTACCTGTGTTTCGTTCTTACTGTCTCTTTATCTATCTGTTTATCTATCTGTTTTTACCTTCATTTTAAGAAGTGAAATACATAAAAGCGACTGTATACCTTCTTGTTACCGCCACATTATATTATTCACTCAAGAACAGACTCTCACCCTTAACCTTCCCATTTTCGTATCTTTCCCATTTTCATGTGTGCACCCTTTGGCTCTTTCTTTTTTTGTGTATTTTCTTTTTCGCTCATTTTCATTTGCCATTTTCCAGTGACATCTTCATTTCTGTCTGTCATTTTTTCATAGTCACTGCCAGTATCATCTTCATTGGTTACGATAATTTATACATCTATCTGTCCATCTGTCTATCTGTATCTATCAGTCTATTTATATATTTATCTACGTACCATCATGTTCTTTGGCCATTATTTTCTTTTCTGCAGTTATTTTTATCTTTTTTCTTTTTCGCTTTCGTTGACTCCTTTCCACTGGTCTTTATATTCTGAAAAATTTCGTTCATTTTTACGAGGCAGCAGTTATTGGGTTTCTGGTTTCGGAAATTGCTAGTGTTCGTACCACCTAATCGTTTGCACACACACACACACACACACACACACACACACACACACACACACACACACACACACACACACCTCTGAAGATTGGAACACACACACACACACACACACACACCTCTGAAGATTGGAACACACACACACACACACACACACACACACACACACCTATCTCTGAAGATTGGAACACACACACACACACACACACACACACACACACACACACACACACACACACACCTATCTCTGAAGATTGGAACACACACACACACACACACACACCAGATTGGAACACAGCTTCTGTTGGCTAAAATACGGCGACTCAAGTAGTGCTTTGTATTCTGAAATGATGAGCGAAGGCATTTGAGACGGGGTATGGCGGCTGGCGATTTAGTGCCGTGCGTTGTGGGAAATATATTGGAGATTGTGGGAAATACCGCTCGTTGTGGGAAATATTTAGTTTCTCTTTAGAGAGAGAGAGCGAGAAATGCCGGTATTTTGTGTTAGAGAGAGAGAGAGAGAGAGATGCTGGTGCTTTGTGGAGAGAGAGAATGTTTGTACTTGTGTTGTATGTGAGAGAAATGTCTGCACTTTGTGGTGTGAGAGAGTGGGGATTGTGGAAAATTAGTGTTCGTTGTGGGAAGTATCGCTCACTGTGGGAATGTCGCTCAGTGTAGGAAATATCGCTCATTGTGGGAAATATCGGTATTGTTCGTGAAGAGAAATGTTGGAACGTTCATCAGGGAAATACAGCGATATTCCTCACTGTGGGATATATCGTTCACTGCCCTTAATGCGATAATTGAGGGTTGGGTGATGCTGGTTGGAGGGAAATATAATTGTTGTGGGAGGTATAATTGTTGTGGGAAATATAATCGTTGTGGGAAATTCAGTATCGTTCATTGTGGGAAATGCCATTCAGGTTTACTCAGCTGCCATTACTTAGTTGTACATCACCATAAAACACACACACACACACACACACACACACTCTCTCTCTCTCTCTCTCTCTCTCTCTCTCTCTCTATATATATATATATATATATATATATATATATATATATATATATATATATATATATTTATGTCTCCTCCTCCTCCTCCTCCTCTTCCCCACAAACAACACCGTCGCCATCTTTATTTGTCCATCCAATTAAACTCCTCCATGTTTTCACTTCTTGTTTATATTTAATTTGCAGCAACGTACGATTTCGCTTCGTTGTTAGTTGTGGGGCATTGGCCGTTGAAATAACAACCGTTGACAGTTTTGAATTTGGACTGGTGGCAGTTTTGAATTTGAAGCGTTGGCATTTTTGAATTTGAACTGTTAGCAGTTTTGGAATTTGAACCATTGGCAGTTTCGGAATTTGGGGAGTTAACACTTTGATTTTGGACCGTTGACAGTTTTGAATGTTGGACCGTTGGCAGTTTTGAATTTGGATCGTCGGCAGTTTTGAATTTGGACCGTTGACAGTTTGGAATTTGAACCGTTTGCCGTTTTGAGTATGGACCGTTGGCAGTTTTGACATTTGGACCTTTGGCAGCTCTGAAATAGTAACCGTTGGCAGTTCTGAAGTTGTACCGTACGCATTTTTTAAAAACTTGTCATTTAAGGCCGTGGGAAGAGCAAGTTATTAAATATTGGGAAAAACAGGTCTGAGGTTACGATAAAACGAGAAAATGGTGCTGTCATGGCCCTGGCGTTGGTATGCTCTCTCTGTAATACTCTTGGAATATTGTTAGAGTGGACTTATTTTATCAGGCTTAATTTGAGAGAGAGAGAGAGAGAGAGAGTCATTCCCTGTAACAAACAAGCTAGAATATTAAATCAAACTAATTTTTCCGTTTTCTGTCATTGGTCATTAAGGGAGGACCTTGATGTTTCTTGTCCAGTGCTGCTTGGGATTTTGTTGACGCATATCACCTTCAATGTTTCACTACATGGCAGATAATGACTCGGTGAAATAAGTTAAGAATTTCGTAAACAAAGAATATTGGCAAAAATTATATAAAGCGTATAGTAATTAGATGAATATATCAGTAAAAATTAAAGAATATCAGTAAAAACTACGTGAAGACTTGGTATGAAATAAATATATATAAATATTATATCTATCTATCATTCTGTCTATTTATCTATCTATCTGTCTATCTAAAGATGAACAGAGGAAGGAAAAACATTTAAAAAAATCATACACCAGATAACAGCAGTCCATATATAGTGTGTATATATATATATATATATATATATATATATATATATATATATATATATATATATATATATATATATATATATATATACCGTATATATAATCAGTAAGTTGGACGTACAGTACTCTACTGTAGGCTGGAGTTTGGAGGGAACTAATCTGTGGAAGCGAGTTCCAAAGAGACACGGATCGGGAAACAGAGGAATTCTGATTGGCAGAAGTTCTGCATTATGGCAATATGACAGTTGTGAGCGCTGCCAGATGCCCGTGTAGCACCGAACGGGGGAAGGCGTGCACAGGTGGCACAGTGGATGCAACTTCGCCTGTGCATTTAGCCTACCAAGAAAGTATCTGTAAAACAATGCAACGGAGGCAGCATTTCGTTTTACTTGGATGGAGGTAGCTCAGCGTAAAAAAAAAAAAAAGATGTCAAAGTACTAGACGTGAGTGGTAGTAGAGATGAAATTCACTCTTATTACGTGGACAGCCAAACCCAGTAGATACCGTAGAAGAAACTCTGTCTCTATAATACCAGATGTTTGTCAGCCAAAAACCAGTATGATATATTAACATTTTAAATAGTATTGGTCCGCGTAACCAATTACTGTGTGTGTGTGTGTGTGTGTGTGTGTGTGTGTGTGTGTGTGTGTGTGTGTGTGTGTGTGTGCTGGTAATCACCACCATCACCACCACAAGTTTGATTCCCACAAATAAGGTACGCTTCAGGAGCATCAGTGGGAAAGCAGAAATTAGAAGAGCTGTAAGAGATAAGCCCTCGTAATGAAGTGGGCAGTTCATCCATTTACTCGTCATGCAAGCCTTCAGTATCCCCGGTTCCCTTCCGTTCCCCCCCCCCCACGCACACACGTCTTCCTCTTTGTGCGTTTCATCCATCACATCACTCCTGCAGCGCCGGTGGGATGTAGTGCATTCCGTCCACTATCACGTTGCAGAAATAGTGTAGCTCTTGTTATGTGCATTGCCGTTTGTATTTTATCCCTCAGTTTGTTATGTTCCTTAAATGTTAGGACCCTGTTTAATAAGCTTGAGGTAGCGAAGGGGTTATCAAGTCCTTTAATTTAGGAGTCAATTTTAAAACAGTTGTGAGTATAGGGAAATGGTTAGACGCTATTTCTTTGTACACAGTGGTCCACAAAGAGTATATTCTCTGCCCCGACCCGACCCAGCCTACCCTAGCCCATCCTGACCCATCTAATCCTCAGTCCCATGCCATCCCACCCCGCCTTTCCCAGTCCCAAACCCATCGCATCCCACTCAAGGCATAGACCCCTTCAGCCAGGCTCTGTGGCATCCCATCTATCCACACCCAACCCACTCTTCATATAGCCACATCTTAACACCTTCCCTACCGCCACTTCCCAGCCCGTCCCACACCACACCCTTTCCATACGACCACGCCCCACTATCCCGCCCCACTCCATCCCAATCCATCCCACACCATTACATTTTATCTCACCCCTCCTTACCTGACCCCATCCCACCTCATCCTACGACACCTTATGGCATCCCATCCCACCCCACTCTCATCCCATCCAAGTCTTCCCCACCCCACCCCACCCCAGTCAATTCCTCACCCACCACCCCACCTCATTCAATTCCCCCCCACCTCACCCCTTTTCCAGCCCACACTATCTCCTCAAAGTCCCCATTTACAAAGGGGTATATAATTAGAGGTCTGGATACAAAAATTTATTGTCTCTCCTAATTAATCTCTTGTACTCGATAGACGGAGACTTCTTTGATCCCTTCCAGCCATACCACGTCTATCCACACCGTCCGCCAGTCCATGTCACCTGATCAAACACCAGTCTACCTCATCCCCCATCCCATCCTAGCCTAGCACGTCCCCCTTTCTCTCATCCCCCTTTCCCATCCCACCCTACCACATTTCACATCCCCCCTTCCCGTTCCACCCTGCCACACCCTCCCTCTCACATCCCCCATCCCATCCCACCCTGCCACACCCCTCTCTCACACCCACCATCCCATCCTGCCGCACCCCCACCCTACCACAATCCCCATCCCATCCCCCCCTACCACATCCCCCCCTCCCACACCACGAACCCCCGCAGCTCACTACTCTGCCCCTCCCCCTCCCTCTGAGCGACTTTAATATCACTTTATAGTTTTGAGTTTGGCAAGAGCGTTTGTGCGTTAGACAGCAGCCGACAAGGGGATGATCACACACACACACACACACACACACACACACACACACACACAGACTGCCAGGAGACAGTCATGGAGCAATTAGATAAGTGTAATTGGTTTGGAGAATGTTCTCTCTCTCTCTCTCTCTCTCTCTCTCTCTCTCTCTCTCTCTCTCTCTCTCTCTCTCTCTCACCACACTTAGGGCATTCCCATCGTTTTCTCCCTCCCCCACATTGCCTCGTACTTGGCCACGTAGAGGAGGATTTTCTCGGTTCGATATAAATGTCTTCTGAGTGGAATATAAATGTATGGTGGTTGCTGGAATGAAGTGGAAAAGACGCCTGAAGTTGCGAAGTACTGTAGTGTTGTTGTGGTTGGAGTTGTAGTAGGACTTGTCGATGTTGTTTTTGTTGGAGTTATTGTTGGAGTTGTTGGAGTTTGTGTTGTTGTTGTTGCTGGACCAGGCTCATCTTAAACTTGACCTCGGTGGAGTACTGTCTTGACGTGCCCCTCTCCCGCAGGGCACCTCCCGCCTTTCGGGGGATAGGGAGGTATTTGAGGGACGTCTGTGTGGCCAGGTAGTTGAGAAGCTCGTGTACTGTACAGGATATCAGTGCCACCACATGAAGGCGTCTCCCCACCACCACCAACACCACCACCACCACCACCACTGTAATATAGAAGGGAATACAGACGGAGCCAATAATTCGACCGATACGTATGCGGTAACAAATTAATACAAATTCACCCCATCAGGCCGAACTCTCCTTTTCCTCCAAGCAGTGCTGTTGGAGGCCATTTCTCAGGGACCGGGAGCCGAAATGGTAAATAAATACGTGGAGCAGGGCGAATTCTCCCAGGCATTGTTTTGTTGTGAGCGTGCCGAGCCGAAAGAGGTATAGTAGTAGGATTATTGGTTCCTGGTGACGCCTGATATGTACGAGGGAGAGAGAGAGAGAGAGAGGACAGGGGATGGAGGGAAGTGGTAGTGAGGGAAAAAGAGATGGATAGGGAGAGGAAAGAAAGAGAGAGAAGGTAAGAGAGGAGTGAGAAGTGGGAGCAGGAGAAAGGAGGAAAGCATGGGTAGAGAGGGAGGGGGGAGGGAAGTAGGAGAGGGAGGGGGAAGTACAGGATTGGGAGGGAGAGGTAAGAGAAGGAAAAATGGATGTGAGAGAGAGAGAGAGAGAGAGAGAGAGGATTGGGGTTAAAGGAGAATGGATTTATGAGTGAGAGGGAGTATGGAGAGAGATTTGAAGGGGGGGAGGGGAGAGGGGGGGAGGAAGGAAGGAAGAGAGAGAGAGGGAGGGAAAGGAAGGAGGAAGAGTGGGAGGAGGAGGAAGGAATGAAGAGAGAATTGAAGGTGGAGAAAGGAGGGAAGAGAGGAGGAAACCAGAGGAGGGAGGGAGTAAAGATGAATTGTAAGACAAGGGGGAGGAGAGAGGAGGGGAGGGGATGCGAGATAGGGAGGGAGGGAGGAAGGAAGTAACGAAGAAGTAGAGAGGGGAGGTGGTAAAGGGAAGATGGAGAGAGAGAGAGAGAGAGAGAGAGGGTAAGGGAGAATGGATTTATGGTTGAGAGGGATTATGGGGAGAGAGAGAGAGAGAGAGAGAGAGAGAGAGAGAGAGAAAAGCACCCCAAACTTTTTTACGCGAGTAGTTTGTTCGATAGATAGATAGGCAGCGTGTTAGATAGATTGATAGGTAACTAGATAGATAGAACTATGATTGTGTGGCTGGGTAGATAGTCAGATAGCAGGATAAATAGTTTGATTAGCCGAGTTAGATAGGACAAATGGAGAGTTAGAGCCGGTTATAAAATGGAGAGTTGGTGATATTGGCTGGATAGTGTTTACCTGTTGAGTTGAACGGAGAGTTACTTGGCGAGGAGGATGGGTAGAGTTGCAGTAGTTCATTTGAGACAGTCTGTTAGCCTCAGATAAAGTGGGAGTTTTGTAGATAGATAGATAGATAGATAGAGGGTTAGATAGATGGGTATAGGGTTAGTGTAGTTAGGATATCGCTCATAATAGTTTAGTGTAATAAAAGGAAGAGGTAGTGCAATTCTGAAGGAAATTTACGAGTGATTACATGTCTGTTTGTAATATGAAGGATGTAAGTTGTGTATATTAAATTTTTGAAGGATTGTGTGTGTGTGTGTGTGTGTGTGTGTGTGTGTGTGTGTGTGTGTGTGTGTGTGTGTGTGTGTATGTGTGTGTGTATGTGTGTGTGTGTGTGTGTGTGTGTGTGTGTTCCGTGTATAGTTTAATTTAGTATATAGACAATATTTACTCTTTGGTGAATAGCTGTGTGTTTAGAAATCTAGTTACATAATGTTAGATAGATAGATACGTGGATAGGTATAGATAGATAGGTAGATAGACAGACAGATAGGTCCAAAGTCATATCCTGTCTTTACGACCAGCTCTAAAAATATATAAGCCGAGACACTGAAAGGGAGAGGAGGAGGGGGGGAGGGGGAAGGGACGAGTGAGAAGGGAGGAGAGCAGGATGAAGGAGCAAGAGGGGAGAGTAGAAGTTGTGGGGTGAAGGGGTTGGAGTGAAGAATGGGCAGGGGTTGAGGGTTGAGAGGGGTGAGGGGAAGGGAGAGGATGAAGAAGAGAGAGAAGAAAGGTGAGGGGATGGAGGGGGAATGTAAACCGAAGTGAAAGCTCAAGAAGGGAGAGAAGAATATAGGGGTGGGGGAAATGAGTAGTGGACGAGGGATGGGAAGGGATGAGGGGCAGGGTGGTGAAGGGACAAGAGCATGAAGGGGGAGAGGGTAGAGTACGGGGAGAGGGGGAGGGGGAGGGGACAAGAGGTGTTGGGGTTGGAGACGGGGGGGAGGGAATGTGGGAAGGGAGTAGAGTGAGGGGAGATAAGAGGATGAGGGGAGGTAGGGGAGGGGTGAGGAGTGAATGAGTAGGGGTGAGGGATGTTAGAGATGCGGGAATTTAGGGGAACGAGGCAAGGTGGTGGAGGGGATGGATCGAGTTGATACTGTCCTCGATCCGCGGACGCTCTGGGGTGGGTTCGAGATCAGCTGAGGGACACGGAATTTGAAGGTGGACATTCACAAGGTAAAGGAAGTCCTGAAAAGTCAAGTAACCATACCTACACCATACCATTGTCACCTGCCATTCAGCTTTATTTTGTTTTTTTCGTCACCTGCGTTTTGTATTTGTCGTACCTTCCTCTTAGCATACAGCTGTCTTATACCACTGTCTTTTGTTTCACTGTCTGTACGTTGTGTCTTTCCTACCCTTCTCCTAACCCCAACCATACCACTGCCTACCACCAGAGTCCTCTTCCTTCACCATCTGTGCCTTGTATCAGTCCTGCTCCTCTAACTTAAACCATACTATTTTCTGTCACGATCTTCCGTACCACCGTCTATGCCTTGTGTCTGTCCTACCCTCCGCCTAACCTACACCGCCCCAGTGTTTACTACCACGATATAGAGGGCTAGATATATAGTTATGAGCCGAGGTCCTATCGTGGCAAAAAGTTAGGAGGCTGAGACATTGTGAGGGGAGGCAAGGAGGGTGAGGGAAAGATGGGACACGAGGAGAGAGACGGGGAGTGAAAGGGAGAAAGGGAAGGGGGGGTGAGTGAATGGGGGCAGGGAGGGGCGTAAGAAGTGATGGGGAGTGAGTGTGTGAGAAGAGGAATGAGGTGAGGAGTGAAGGGGAAAGGGAGGGTGCTGTGGAGTGAGGAGTAGAGAGCAGGAGTGTGGGGAGACAGGGAATAAGAAGAGGGGATCGGGGGTCAGGAGAGGAAGGAGAGCCAGAGATGAGAGGCGTACAACGGAGGACAAAGGAAAGCACCAGCAACAGATCAATTGGTCCTTGTTGGCCCTGTCGAGGCTGTTTGCTGTAGAGAAGGTAACAAACATAAAGAATTCAATAAGACAAGGATAGAAAGGAAGGAGTAGGAGGGGGTAGACTGGCTGAGAGTATCACGTAGATGTGAGGGAAGAATAGGAAGGTGGAGGAGTGGAGGGGATGAGGACAGGGAGTTGTGGAGGGTAGGGTGGAGTAGACAGGATGAGGATAGGAGTGGAGATGTAGAGGAGGTTAAGTAGGTGAAGGTGAGAAGGTCCAAGAGACAGTGGGCTAGTGAAACAATAACTGGTATGTTGGTTTGTGTTCATCTGACGAAATTGGGTCACTCCAACAACTCCAATACTAAGTAGTGGTTGTGTGATATTCAGTGAACCTTAGCTGTGAGATAGGAATGTGTCTCCTTGGTTACTAGTCAAATTTACCTTCCATTCTGACTACACCTGGTCATTAATTATACTGAAAAGAGGTATGGATCTATAGAACGCCGAGGCAGTGTGGGCTGGGGTGAAGGGAAGAGTGTGGAGGTGCATGGGTAAGAGACGCGGGGGGAGGGAAGGGAGAGGGGGGAGGTAGGGGTGATAAAGAGAGAGAAGGGGGGAAAGGGAGGAGACAAGAAGGATGAGAGACTGTGAAGGAGTGAGGGATGAAGGATAGACAAGGGAGGGGAAGAGGAGGGATGAGGGGAGAGGCGGGGAAGAGGGATGACGGGCAGGGATGAGAGGTGTGGAGGTCAGGGGTTAGGCAAGGGGGGGAGTGAAGAGAGGAACAAGAGGGATGGGAGACAGTAGAGGAACGAGGGATAGACAGGAGAGGTGATGAGGAGGGATTAGGGAAGTTGCAGGGTGAGGGGAGATGAGGGGTAGAATGAGGGATGAGATGTGGGGGGTGGGGGAGAAGGGGGGGGGGAGGATTTGAGGGTAGCGTTGCCAGGAAAAACTTCAGTGATAAGGGTCGGGCGAGAGCGAGCTTATGGGCGTAAGAAATGAGAGGCGGGGATATGAGGGGAGAGAGAGAGAGAGAGAGAGAGAGAGCACCCTTACAAATTACCCGGAAAGTTAGACAAAAAAAAACATTCCTCTTTAACTGCGTCTGTTACTGATAATCCTTTCACTACGAGGACATCCTTTATTATTTATTCCTGCTTCTGCTAGACAATTTTTATTCAGGTAAGGAGAGTAACCTGGTGCTGAAGATGTTAGTTAATTCTTTTTCCTTGAGCTACAAAGGTCTTCCAAGGTAAATGGGAGATAGCCCCTCGAAATAAATAATGTAAGAATAATAATAACAGTAATGCTAATGCTGATACAAATAATAATAATAATAATAATAATAATAATAATAATAAAACGAAAATTAAAAACTCATAGGGGATAATATGGATTTAACAGTGATAAAATTTCTCTTAATATTTAACTTCAGTGGTCTATAATTTTGGGATTTTATTCTGGCTGCAACTTAGCGATTGTATACAGATGAGGGAAAGTGTAGCAGTCAGTGGGTCAGAGAGAGAGAGAGAGAAAGAGCTTCACTATCAACCCTTTCGTTGCCTTGGACACTCATAGGTATTTCATTCGGCCAAGACTAGACGATTTTCTTAAGCGAGGAGTTGGAAGCGTCGCAGTCAGAGGGTTAAGCCAACATTTCAATAAACTACAAGAACAGCGAGGGAGAGGGAGGTCAAGAATGAGATGGAGGGATGGAGTGGAGAGGTATATGAGAGAGGGTGTGTGTGAGCTGGGATCAGGGCAGTGAAAAGCGGGGAGGGGACAGGGCGACATGGAGGCGATTTGTTTGTGGCCACCCCTTACGGGATTAAGGCGTCTGGGAATAGATAGATAGAACAGGAGACTCTGTTTTGACTCGGCAGTATTCAAAATTAAAACACAAGACTGATAACTTATTTAGCTAACAGGGAGGCTTTGGGAGATGGCGTGAACGATGGGAAAGGCAACACAAACACAGTCCACGCGAAGTAAAATGGAATATATTATGAACCAGACCTGAGTGTTTCGCATATAGAGGTACTGGACTTTGAATTCGCGCGTTGCAGATTTTTGGATTCGCGCGTTGTAAATTTTTTGGATTCGCGAGTTGCAGAGTTTAGGACTCGCGCGTTGTAAATATTTGGATTCGCGTGTTGAAAATTTTGAGATTCGCGCGTTGTAGATGTTTGGATTCGCGCGTTGTAAATGTTTGGATTCGCGCGTTGTAAATGTTTGGAATCGTGCGTTGTAAATGTTTGGAATCGTGCGTTGTAAATGTTTGGAACCGTGGGTTGTAAATGTTTGGAATCGTGCGTTGTAAATGTTTGGATTCGTGCTTTGTAAATATTTGGAATCTTGGGTTGTAAATGTTTGGATTCGTGCATTGTAAATGTTTGGAATCGCGCGGTGAAAATTTTTGGATTTGTGCGTTGTAAATTTTTGGATTCGTGCACTGTAACTTCTCCCCGGGGCTTTCTCTCTTGGACTTTGGATTCGTGAGTTCAAAATTTCCCCCGGATTTTCTCTTGGTGTTAGTGGGAGTGTTTTTGTGCCAGCCTGGTAAGGAAACACTGCTGTACTGTGGTTGGGTGTGTGTGGCTGGATTACCGCCCTTTAACGCGGTTGCACAAGTGGCACTGGTGATGCACGCCCTGACCTTCACCCCACCAAATGGTCTGGGGGTCACATTGCTGGTCTCTGGTGCCGACGGACAGCGTATCGTGGTGCCGACGGACAGGGTATCGTGGTGCCGACGGACAGCGTATCGTGGTGCCAACCGACGGACAGCATGTCGGTCGTGTTAATCCACCAGTGACACCACAACTCGCCCCTCAAGGCTGACATGGCCGCGCAGCAACACAGGATTCGTGCTTGTACTTGCACGTAATAAGAGAATATGATCTGCAGTTTTTTCTAAAATAACTGCAGATCATTTTCAATTAAGACTTGTACGCGCGCGCACGCACGCACCCCCCATATATATATATATATATATATATATATATATATATATATATATATATATATATATATATATATATATATATATATATATATATATATATATATATATATATATATATATATATATATATATATACCGTATATAAAAGAAGAGAGAGAGAGAGAGAGAGAGAGAGCGAGCGCATACATCCAATAAAACATCATGGAGATTCCAGACATACGCATATATATGAAACATTGGAGGTATTTAAACTGTATAGTACCTTATATTGCTATCTGACCCGTAGTGTTAACTTTATTGGAACGGTTTGGTATCCCTGCTTCCTTGCCTCACAGTATTGCCTTATTTGATTTGATTGACACTTCCATCTTGAATTTGGCTATTATCTTTTTATTTATTATTGTTTTATCTTGTTTTTATTTATTCTATTTATCTCGTTTAATTTATCTGTTTTATTGTTTTATCTATTTATTTATTGTTTATTTATCTCGTTTTTATTTTTATTTATTATTTGGTTCTTGTTTTTATTTTTTTCTTCGAGGGAATGATTTGCGGACTTCTAGCCTTTGGTTCCTTCTTCCTTGCATAAAAAAAAAAACTCGCGTAGTATCACCATAATTAAGGTGTTTTATGGATACCTGTATTACAGTGAGTTTATTCTCACCTGACAAACATCCCTAATTACTTTTTGCTTAGTCCAGTTGATGGCCAGATGTAGTCAGATTGGAAGGGGGGGGTGAGTAGTAACCAAGGAGACTCATTCGTACCTCATAGCGAATTATAGAGTTTCATGCAATCACAAAGTAATATTGAAACTTTGGGAGTGACTCATCAGGTGAAAGCAGAGGGACGTAGCGATGTAGGTGTGTGTACACCGATGCCACAGGGGTATTGACGTGTGTGTGTGTGTGTGTGTGTGTGTGTGTGTGTGTGTGTGTGAGAGAGAGAGAGAGAGAGAGAGTGTGTGTGTGTGTGTGTGTGTGTGTGTGTGTGTGTGTGTGTGTGTGTGTGTGTGTGTGTAGGGCATCACAGCATACACATCGGTTGCTTCACACGTGTAAGAAGACATCTGCTTTATGCGTTATTCTGGTCGGGGCGGTGAATGGCGGAGAGGGTGGTGTATCG
The DNA here is from genome assembly GCF_032717465.1 of Coenobita brevimanus. Classification (NCBI taxonomy): domain Eukaryota; kingdom Metazoa; phylum Arthropoda; class Malacostraca; order Decapoda; family Coenobitidae; genus Coenobita; species Coenobita brevimanus. Next base: position 5,675,599 of record NC_137015.1, read on the forward strand.
CTCATCACATCGACCTTGAGACTGGATGAAGCCGATTCCCTGCCGATCAGACTGTTAGGTATAGTTTGTATCCCCTTCTTGTAGTTTTCCCTTCTTGTCAACCCAACATCAGTGCACCGTAACGTCGAATTGATCTGGGTCGCGTTATAGGAGAAGCTGATTGTCTTGCCGTTACATTCTTTTCCCCTAACACTTCTTCCTGAGCGATTTATTTTGCTTATTAACACCTTACTGTCCTCGTCTGCATTATGTAAAGCCGCCTTGTAGTAGCGTCGTACTCTGCACAAATGACGTAAAAGACTTTTAGATATCCATAACCGAAAATAAATAGCTAAAGAAGAGGTGTTAGGGAGCTTCCTTAACCAACGATGGTACGGTTAAGGAGGCTCCGTAACACCTCTTCCCTACCGATTTATTTTTGGGTACAGCTGAGTAATATCGTGGTGTACGTAATTTATGCAGAATATGGTAAATATAGAATGATTAGCGTTACACAGAAGAGGACGGCTAGTAACGAGCAAAATAAATCACTTTGGAAGAAGTGTTACGGGAACTCATTAACCGACAAAAATACGAACCAAACTATTCTTCGTCAGGCAGTATATAAGCCGATTTTATATAGCACGTTTATTAAAGATACCGAATCCCTTTTATGCTTTGATGGCCAGGCGTAGTCAGGTTAGAGGGTTGTTTTGACTAGTAACCAAGGAGACTCTTTTCTACCCCCCCCCTCACCTAAGGCTCATCAGGTGTCATACAACCACGCCATACCGTTCAAGGTGTCTGTGTGGCAGATTTTGTTAGATTAAAAAAAATATAGTGCTTATATTTTTTACGTGAATTTGTAACACACACACACACACACACACACACACACACACACACACACACACACACACACACACACACACACACACACACACACACACACACACACACACACACACACACACACACACACACACACACACACACACGTCTCCCAGAACTGCACAGGCACGGAAATTTATACAGAATGCCTAAATACAACTTTGTCGGTAACTAACGAGTGTGGGAAACTGAAGGAAAAGTTAGAGAGAGAGAGAGAGAGAGAGAGAGAGAGAGAGAGATGATTGAATGAATGTACTCCCTCTTCAACTTCATTTTCAGTCTAGTCTCTCTCTCTCTCTCTCTCTCTCTCTCACACACACACACACACACACACACACACACACACACACACACACACACACACACACACACACACACACACACAACAAAGGGAGGGACGTGCATCCCTTTTTAGTTGCTGTTAATATTTGATCCTTGATGTCTCTCTGGATTATGTAGACCACTCACAGCAGGCGGCGTCAGGGGGTAGATGAGTAGATAGATTGGTAGGTAGATGGGTTGAGAGAAGATAGGATAGGTAAGTAGATAGATGGATAGATGGATAGATTTATAAGCGATAGATAGATATATAAATCGATATACTGTAGTTTGATGGAAGATAGGTAGGTAGGTAGATAGGTAGGTAGGTAGAGAGAGAGAGAGAGAGAAAAGCTAGAGATAGGGATATATAGACAGACATAAAGGTAGATAGATAGATAAAGACAGATAGATAGATAGATTCATTATATACAGTTGTAAGCAGTAATCCTTCTCAGGTTATGCGAGTTCCGGGATAATGATGTGAAAGGGAAGGAAGGAGGGAAGGAAGGATGGAACGAAGGAACGAACGAATGAAGAAAGAAAAGGAGGGAGGGAGGGAGCTAGGAATGAAGGAAAGAAGGAAGGGAGCGATGGAGCTAGGAATGAAGGAAAGAAGGAAGGGAGCGATGGAGCTAGGAATGAAGGAAAGAAAGAAGGAAGGGAGGGAGGGAGCTAGGAAGGAAGGGAGAGAGGGAGCTAGAAAGGATGGGAGGGAGGGAGAGGGGAGCTAGGAAGGAAGGAAGGAATGGAAGGCGGAAGGGAAGGAGGACGGAAGGAAGGAAGGAAGGAAGGAAGGGAGTCAGGGAGTGAGTTAATGAGGAAGGAAAGAGGGAAGGAAGAAAGGAAAGAATAATTAATGTAGGATAGAAAAAAATGAATGAAGGAAGGAAAGAATACATAAAAAAAGAAAGAAGAGTTGTAGGGAAAGAAAAGAGGAAAGAAAAAAATAAAAGAATGACAAAAAATGAGATGAAGGAATAAAAGTAAGACAGGTGAGAAGTGTATGAGAATTGGCAGGTGAAGAAGAGTTAGCAATGTCAGAACTGGGATGGGTGTGGAAAGTTTAAATGCGCTTCAGAGGGGATAGATAGATGGATAGATAGATAGATAGATAGATAGGTGGGTGGGTGGGTGAATAGATAGATAGATAGATATGTAAATGGATGGATATATAGTTAGGTAAGTAGGTACATAGATGGATAGATAATTAGATGGGAGGATGGATGGATGGATGGATAGACAGGTAGGTGAGTGGATGAAGGGATGGATTGATTGATAGATAGATAGATAGATAGATAGATGGGTGGGTGGATGGATGGATAAACGGTCGATGGATAGATTAGATTGATGGATAGATGCATGGATGGATAATAAAACAGATAAATAGATAGACTGACAGATAGATAGATAGATAGATGAGTGGATGGAAGCAAGAAAAATAGCAAACAGAAACGAAAGCACGAAAGAAAGAAAGAAATAAAGCCAAGTAAGACAGACAGACAGACAGACAGGCGGATGAGAAGTGAGAGAGAGAATGAAGGAGTGTGTAAGGGAAAGGAAATGTCAGAAGAGTTTGGGAAGTGTGTTAAAGAGTTGAGACGTGCATCAGAGGAGCCGTGTTCCCTCCCTGTGTTTTTGCCCTAGTGATGCCGATAGATAGATGGATAGATAGATAGATAGATAGAGAGATAGATAGAGGAAATGTCAGAAGAGTTGGGAAGTGTTATGAGGTAAAACCAGCATTAAGGGAGGCACGTTCCCCCCCCCCAATCTTCATTAACCTCTTCAGTACGAGGGGCCTATCGTAGATTGAATAAAATCGTCTGGGATAGGCCGAATGAATAGTGCGGCATCGTAGTGAAGGGGTTAAGGGGACGGTGAAGGCTGCGTGTAAGCCCTCTTGACTAAATGAATACAATAAATGAAAAATAAAGGAAAATAAAGAAATAAACAAAAATTAATAAGTGACTAAAATAAATAGATAAATAAATAAACAAATATTAACAACTAAAATAAGTAAGTAAAAATAAGTAAAAAATAAGTAAATAAGTAAAAATAAATAATAAAAATAAATAAATAAATAAATAAATAAACAATAAGTAAATAAATAGAAATAAGCAAGTAAATAAAAATTAATATAAAAATAAAATAATTAAAAATGCACTGCGCATCACGGTAGGGAAGGGATTGAGGGATTAATGGGAGATAAGTGTAATCCCTCTAGTTCAAAAAATTCAGGTGTAATCCCCTGTGTTATAAAATTTTGATGAGAGAGAGAGAGAGAGAGGACGTCATCGTAAGGAAGGGCGGGATAAAATGCTTGTACTGCCACTATAATTCTTTCACTTTAACTTGGTCCAAATCTTCATCTTTTTGCAGCTTAATTCACGTAGTTCAGTGCCAGAAAAAGGCAATACTTTGGCTCTACTATCCTTTCTGTAGCACTTCTTCGTGACGAGCATCATATTCTAGCGTTAATCTCACAGTTGAGCTTAGTTTTCAAGATGGAGAGATGGAAATTTTAGGCCAAGTTTAAGTGAGCAGAGGATAGTATTGCTTATTTTGCTGCTAATAATAATGTTGCTTGAAACATCTTTGATCCGAGGACGTAGTTTGCTTTCTGGCTTTCTCAGACGATTTTATTTAATTTTAGAGAGACTTTTGGGACGGGTAAGGGGAGGGGGAAGGGGATTGGATGCATCCTTCACTTACCCCGTCAGTTAAGAGATTCCTTCTGAATTAAAGTCGCTTGTTGGGACTCGTACTAAAATAAGTAGTTCGATTGAAGAGGTTAATGATGATGATGATGATGATGATAAAACCTACACAGCCCACAAGTGATAATAAACGGGTATGGTGGTGGTGGTTGTAATAGAGAAGTGGTGGTGGTAACTGTTGGTGTGGACTGGTGTGTGTTAATGCTTGAGGTGGTCAGTGCCTCTCACCTGGATATCCAGTCTCTGCATGTGAATAATTCCACCGGTCTGAGTCTGTGTGTGTGCGTGTGTGACGGTATGTGTAGCTTGCTTTGACATTATATAGCTGTGTATGTATGTATGTATCAATCTGTCGATCTGTCAATGTCTATCTATAGCTCTATCTATCTATATACCGTATATATATATATATATATATATATATATATATATATATATATATATATATATATATATATATATATATATATATATGTAAACGTGTAGCCTTCAGTATACATGTTAGGAATGGTCGAGTCAGGCTTGCTAGCCAGATGTGGCTCTTTGGCTCAGTAAATGTGGCTCACTGGATACAGCTGTCTTACATTTCTCTTTTCCACCCAGTATTGGTATATGTTCAGGCACGTATTGTTTATCGGCTAATGTGGTGCGAAGCCTTAGGATGCAGTACACCGGTATCGTAATTTGTTGTAACCATAGTAAGAATGACACGTCGGCTGTGTGGATTGTTATCTACGCGGCACAAATTACTGGGTATAGAGTCAAAACTGCAACTTTTTGTAATGCTTACTTACAAGGAAATAAGTATGTACACACATGGTCAGAATTTAGGTATATTTAGGCCCAGTATGTAAAAGAAAGGGGTGGGCCGGGCTTGTGGAGTTTGAATATCGCAAAATTGCTGTGGTAGGCTCCTGGGTCCTGGAAGTTTTGGCACTCCTGATGTATCTGTCTGTGTGCCTCTCTCTGTGCTTATCCGTATCCTCTTACCTGCATACCCACGTATATCAATAGTGACTATCTATCTGTTTATTTACCTGTCTATAGTACTATCTGTTTTCACTTACCTACCTTCCCACGTCTGTCTGTCTATCTATCTGTCTGCTGTGTGTGTTGTGGTGGATAATCAGCATACGTGAATATTATTATAAATTTAGTGTTTTGCCCAAGCTAAATGTGGTTGCAAATTGCGGTGATACCAGGTTATATTAAAGCTGTATATTCACTCCTTCAAAATTATTTACCCTAGGGAAAGGATGAGGAAAATTATTACTTCCATATACCTTGCGCGTTTTTGTTCTCCTGGAAGAAAAATAATAAGAATGTAATGCAGCGTAAAGACGGTCTCGGGCAGAATGTATTTGCTATGAACGAATTTCGAAAAAAGTTGTAGAATGCTCATGAAGGGTGTAACTATCCCCTCGTGTTCGAAAAAGTGTCCCCAAAGCTAAATAGAATCTTGTACAAACAGCTCGTAGTCACTCAGGTCGGGCTAACAGTAAAAAAGAATTCTGAAAGTGTGATGTTGAAATTGCGGCAGGAAAGAAGCGAGGGAGTGAGAAAAGGCAGTAGGGAGTGGTGGGAGTCAGATCAAAAGGCTTCATCGTCTCGATACTTTGATCCCGTAACTCCCGCTCCCGCACACATTCCCGCCCACTTTGTCCTCGCACTCACACTCCCCATCATCTCCAACACCACTTCCATTTTTTTTCTTTTTTCTTTTTCCTACCCTCTGTCGCCTACCCTACTTCCAGCATTCCTTTTCCTGCATCTCTTATCTCACTTCCAACACCGTCTATGTCTCTTAGCTCTTCCAACATATTTTTTTCCCACTCTCACAGTTTCCAACACTTATGTCGGTGTCTCTCAGCACATCCAACACTTTCTTTTTCCCTCGTCTGTCATCACTTACAACGCTTTTGTATTTGCGTCTCTTCACTTCCAACACTTTCTTCTGCCTGCGTCTCTTCCAACACATTCTTTTGCCTACGTCTCTTCCAACACTTCCTTCAGTCAGCGTCTCATCTAACATTTTCTTTTTCTTGCTTCTCTTCCAACACTTCCTTCTGCCTACTTCCAACACTTTCTTTTGCTTACTTCCAACACTTGCTTCTGCCTACTTCCAACACTTTCTTCAGCCTACTTCCAACACTTTATTTTGCCTTCTTCCAACACTCTCTTTTGCCTACTTCCAATGCTTTCTTTTTCCGTCACTCACAATTTCCAGCGCCATGGGCTGTGCCTCTCACCACTTCCAACAGTTTCCTTTGCGTGCGTGTCTTTTCCAGTTTGCCTTTTGCTGTCTTCAGGAATGATACTCTTTACCGATAAAACTGAATGGTAAAGGAGGTAATGATTTTCTTAACTATACTCTTTTCACTCTAACTTGGCCCAGATTTTCGTCCTTTTGCAGCGTATTCCATGTAGCTCAGTGGCAGAAAAAGACAGTGCTGCGCCTCAACGTTCTTTCCAGAGAACGTTTTCGTGACTAACTGCATATCCAAGTGTTAATCTGTGTTTACAACTCTGCATTCCTGATGAAGGGTGTGTAAGTTTAGGCCAGGTTAGAGTGAAGAGGGTATAGCACATCACTTCCAACACCTTCTTTTGCCTCTGTTTCATCCAGTTTGTCTTTTGTTCTGTTCACCAACAATACTTATGGATAAAACTGACGCGATTCGGTAGTGAGACAGCAGGATTTATTTTTTGGGTAGTGATGCTCCTCTTCTTTCACTATAACTTGCCCTAAAATTGCCATCCCCTCTTCTTCATTCCTGAGTTGTTATAATAGATAAACACTTGATACTAGTCACGAAGAAGTGCTATGGAAAAAGTACGTGGAGAAGATCGAAGGGGCAAAAATTAACAGCCTAAGTGACACCAATCCAGTCCTTGCGCCAGAGAGGGACACCTTCACGTGGTGGCACCGATATAACGAGGCGAGGGAGCTGCCTGGTTACACAAACGTCCCTTAATCCCGTCCCTATCCCCCGAAGATAGGGTGGTGGACTGAAGCAGCGTAATTTCAGCCTGCAGTCCACGGAGTTTACGTTGGGGTTGCATCTGGTACGGTTGTTACAGGGGGACTAGGGGATAAGGGAGAGCCTTGTGTTGTACTTGTGTTGATGTTTTATTGGTGAGTCAGTTAATCTGGAGCGAGTTATTAGTTGGATCACCTCAGAGGGAGCATATCACACACACACACACACACACACACACACACACACACACACACACACGCTCATCCTCTCTCTCTCTCTCTTTCTCATGCCTCCTCCTTCGCCCACCAGCCTCTCTCCTCCTCTCTCTCCCTCGCTGTCTTTACCCTTTCAGACCGAGTACGCAGTTTTCGTGTCAGTACTATACTCATTTCACCTTAAACTGGCCCAGATTTTCGTCCTTTTGCAACATATTCCACGCATCTTAGAAAAGAACAATAATACGGCTGCATGCCCTTTCCATCGCACTTCTTCGTGACTAGCATCGTATCTTGGTATTAATCTGTATTTACGACTCAGGATTGAAGGTGGAGAGATGGCAGTTTTAACCACGTTAGAGTGAAAAGAGTATATGAGATTGTTTTGTTCAGTTAAGGAGAGATATTAGTAAAGGAGAGATCGATAAGGAGAGATGTATCAGTTAAGGAGAGATATAAAGAGATATTTAACCCCTTCTGAGCCAGCCATCTTTCCTAGAGTAAAAAAATAAAGTTATACAGGTAATAATGCAGGTAATAAAGGGGATTTACCTGTGCAGGGGGAATTAACGCTTACTTGACTTAATCCTTCTGGCATAACTTTATCACTGTCTCACCTGCCTGTCTCCCCTGCCTGTCTTCCCTGCCTGCCTCACCTGCTGCTTTTTCTCTCTCTGCCTTATCACCTGATTGATTCTCTCCCTGCCTCACCAGCTTGATTTTCTCCCTGCCTCACCTGATTGATTCTCTTCCTGCCTCACCTGATTGATTCTTTCCCTGCCTCACTTGCTTGATTCTCTCCCTGCCTTACCTTCTCCTTGTCTCACCCTGTCTGCCTCACCTGCTTGCTTCCCTTCCTGCCTCACCTGATTGATTCTCACCCTGCCTCACCATCTTGATTCTCTCCCTGCCTCACCTTTTGCCTGACTCCCTGTGTCAGTGCCTTCCTGCCTGCCACTCACACTTGGTTATTTCCTTTCTCACCATTTTACCTCTCTCTCTCTCTCTCTCTCTCTCTCTCTCTCTCTCTCTCTCTCTCTCTCTCTCTCTCTCTCTCGTCTTTTCTGCTTCCCTGCTTTAGTATCTCGTTTTCTTTCTCACTCCCTACTTTTTATTTTCCTGCCTGCCTCCTGCCTACCACACTACCTACCTCCCTTCCTCCTTCGTACTTGCCTACCTTCCTGCCTGCCTGCCTGCCTTTTATTCTTTTATCACTTCTGCCTACCTCTGATACTGTTACCCGCTGTCTGCCTTTCAGTCTGCCTTCATTGTCTATATCCCTCCCGGCCGACTTTCACACCGTCCTTTACTCTTATCTCCCTTCCTGCCTGTCTCCCTGCCTGCCTGTCTCCCTGCCTGCCTCTCTGCCTCCCTTCCTGCATGCTTTCCTACCCTCATACCTTCCTCCCATAATAGCCCCTCCATCTCCTGCCTTGCATTCATGTTTGCCGGAGTTCAGCCTGTCCCTGTAACTGCCTCCTTCCCAACCTGCCTTTCCATCCTGCCTGCCTACCTACCTCCTTACTTACCTGCCTACCTGCCTGCCTACTTACCTACCTACCTCCCTACCTACCTACCTACATCCGTCTTGCCTACCTCCCTGGCTGCATGCTAATCTGTCTTCTTACCTACCTACCTTCCAACATACCTGGGTACCTTCCTTCCGGCCTTCCTGCCTTCCTTTCAACCAACTTCCCAGCCTGCCTACCTTCCTACCAACCAGTCAGCCTACCAATTTTCCGGCCTACCTTCCAACCTGCCTGCCTTCTAGCCTACCTGCCTACCACCCTACATGCCTGCTTTCCAGCCTACCTTCTTTCCTTCCAGCTTACCTACCTGCTTTTCAGCCTACTTGCCCTCGTTCCTACCTGCCTACCTTCCTGCCTGCCTACCTTTCTACCTGCGTACCTTCCTGCCTGTCTCCCTGCCTGCCTGGGGTCGGGTATCAGAGACAGGCAGGACCTACACCCGTGAAGGCTTTATTTCCGCACCTCTCTCTCTCTCTCTCTCTCTCTCTCTCTCTCCAGACAAATTTCCTTTTACCTCAACACCCTAGATTTTCCTCAGAATATCATCTCGTCTAGGCTTCCCCGCTCACTCTAATTTTCTCACTCGCTCACACGGGATTCTTTTCATCAGCCTTTTTTTTTCCCTGTCTTTTTCCTTTTTTCCCCCAAACCACTGTAGTACGAGGGGAAAGCACCATGAGATGATTTTTGAGGTGTAGGCGTAAAATATTAGAACTCACAATATTGCAGGGGTTAGGGGTGAAAGAACTGTGTGTGTGTGTGTGTGTGTGTGTGTGTGTGTGTGTGTGTGTGTGTGTGTGTGTGTGTGTGTGTGTGTGTGTGTGTGTGTGTGTGTGTGTGTTTTCAGAAGTAAATTTAAGAGCTGTAATCGTTTTCTCTTTTAACTCCTTCACCCTGTTGTCTGTCGAGCTGAACGTACTCCTCCAGCATTAACCGGATTAAAAATACGAAGTTAGTCCTCGTGCTGAAGGGGTGAACTGCCGGACACTCCCAGGGGCGGCCAGGAAACCACAGTCACCGAATTATTGTACGACTGTGTGACTAAAGGACCGATTTGAAATTAACCCTATCCAGCCCCCCACCCATAGCCACAGTGACATTTCCGGGGGCCCTCCTTGCACCTCCCACTCCTACTTCCTTATCATCCCCAAAGCTACCCTTGTTTGGGATATTTTCTGGGGTCTCTTAGCATTATTATTATTATTATTATTATTATTATTATTATTATTATTATTTTTACTTATATTTTGACCTTTCTTGGTTAGGGTAGTGAAACGTGGGTAGATTTTCCCGCAGAGTTTTATATGTTTTGGTTTCGCTCGTGTTTATTTTTCTGGTTAACGTAGGTTGGGTTAGACCTTTCGTAGAGGGTGTGGCTGCAAAGAGCGTGGCTATTCTTGTCTGATTTACAGGCAAGCTCTGATAGTGTTCGTATAATGTGGTTGTAATGTTGGCGTTCATGTTGGTTAATTTAAAGAGTTACTATGAGTTGCTTGAGGAGGTAGATTGTTTTAAATATCTAGGGTCACATGTTGCTGTGGATGGAAGAATAGATGCAGAAGTGAAGTTTAGAATAAATGAAGTAGGAAAGGTGCTGGGAGGAATGAAAAAAGTGTTTAAATGTCGTTCGCTTAGAATGGATGTAAAGAGAAGGCTGTATGAGGGTGTTGTGGTACCGACTGCATTATATGGGGCTGAAACATGGAATATGGGTGTAGCAGAGAGGAAAAGTTTGAATGTAATGGAGATGAGGTGTCTGAGGAGTATGGGTGGAGTGACGCGTATGGATCGGGTGCGAAATGATGAAGTGCGAAGGAGAACTGGAGTTGTTCAGGAGATGGCTGGTAGAGTTGAGCAGAGGGTGTTGCGATGGTTTGGGCATATGGAGAGAATGGATAATGAGCGATTGGTGAAAAAGATAACTAGATCTGATGTGAGAGGTGTAAGGCTGAGAGGAAGACCACGAATAGGATGGATGGATAGTGTGAAGAGAGCGCTGGATGCGAGAGGGATGTCTGTCGAGCAAGGAAGAGTGGCTGTGCGTGACAGAAATAAATGGAGAGAAATTGTGAATAAATAAGTGATGACGCAGCCCTGAGGGGATATTCTTCCGCATTTGGTCTGATCAGCTAGTCAGGTCAGGTGCGGGTAAGGGGATGGGTATGTTATGATGTGGCAGGGGTAAACCAGCTCTGCTGTCGGGCCCTGCTGCGGATGTCGCTGATTGCACTGCGCAGTTGACCCTTGTGCGGTGTGGTGCGGTGAGGATCTGTCCGTTCTCCCCTTTGGGGCTAAGATGTGAATGAATGTGTTTAAATGGATGAGTAAATGGAGAGTGTGTCGTCCTGTCTCGGCTACCTCCCTTTCCTTGGGGGAAGCAGCCTAGGTATATAGATAGATAGATAGATGAAACACACGGTTACATTTAAGAGCTTACGATGTAGTCATTTTGCAAAACAGAGTTCAGACTGATATTAGGCTGAGGATTAGTTCTCTGTTAAAACTACACCCTATTTGTACAGGAAAAAGAGACGTGTTAGGGGTCTTCTCTCTCTCTCTCTCTCTCTCTCTCTCTCTCTCTCTCTCTCTCTCTCTCTCTCTCTCTCTCTCTCTCTCTCTCTCTCTCTCTCTCTCCCCCCTTCCCTTGTCCTCTCCTCCGAAAAACAAATTAAAGTTTCGACGGACACTTGTTCTTAAATCCCTTTGTGAATCCGATCCAAGTGTTACAAGAAAAACAAATGAATCGAGCGAATTGTTAACTTGGGCAGTCCTTATCACCTTTTCCTAAGCGATTTGTATTTATTTCACCCTACTACTGTCCTCTTCTGTTACATCAATCCTTCCAATATCGCCAAACTCTGCGTAAATAACTATCCCAAAATAAATCGCTGAGGGAGAGGTATTAGGGAGCGTCCATACCCAAATGGATGTGTGGCCCATTTTACGATTTTTTATTTCTCGTTTGCTGGCTTCTGGACACACACACACACACACACACACACACACACACACACACACACACACACACACACACACACACACACACACACACACACACACACACACACACAGGGAGAGAGAGGGCGCGGTACACTGTATTCCCACAACCCCGTTTTTTATGATAAAGCTTGCGTAGGTAGGACTTAAGGGAAAAAAAAAACTATTCTCATTTTCTTTCTCCTACCATCCCCGCTCTCTCACTTTCCGTCACACCCACCTGCTTTACTGTCCAACTTTCTCACTCCCGCCTTAATTATCTTCATTTTCTCTCTCTCTTATCTCTGTCACTAACTTTCTCACTTTCGTCTTAGTTCTTGACTCTCTCTCTCTCTCTCTCAGTGTATATCTGTCTATCTGTCTCTCTGTCAATCGGACTATCTATCTATCAGTCTGTGTGTCTGTCCATCTGTTAATTAATTGATCTATTTATATTAGTATATGTTTATAATTGTTTGTCAGTACTGATCTCTCTCTCTCTCTCTCTCTCTCTCTCTCTCTCTCTCTCTCTCTCTCTCTCTCTCTCTCTCTCTCCCTCTCCCTCTCTCTCTCTCTCTCTCTCTCCTTCCTCTCTTTTCCCTCCACTCTTTCCTTCCTTGCCTGCCCTATCTCCCCTCCCCTCCCTCCTCCTCCTCATTCTCTCCAGTCTCTCCTCCCTCCCTTCCCTCTCTGTCTCCCCTCCCGCCCTTTCTTTTTCCTTCCCTCTCCCCCTTACCTGTTCAAAGTGACAGGTGAAGCTTCCTGACTGAACTGGCCACACACACACACACACACACACACACACACACACACACACACACACACACACACACACACACACACACACACACACACACACACACACACACACACACACACACACACACACACACACACACACACACACACACATACATAATGCTTTCATACGCATGGAGACACACAAGGTCACGTTAAAGGAGGACGATTGAACACACACACACACACACACACACACACACACACACACACACACACACTCAAAACAGCTGACCTCCTGCATGAGAACGCAAAATCTGTGTGTGTGTGTGTGTGTGTGTGTGTGTGTGTGTGTGTGTGTGTGTGTGTGTGTGAGAGAGAGAGAGAGAGAGAGAGAGAGAGAGAGAGAGAGAGAGAGAGAGAGAGAGAGAGAGAGAGAGATGAGGGGAGAAGACCATGAAAATTCTGCAAAATTCGGAAAGCGAGAAAGTTAGCACACAAAGAGGCAGAGAGAGAGAGAGAGAGAGAGAGAGAGAGAGAGAGAGAGAGAGAGAGAGAGAGAGAGAGAGAGAGAGAGAGAGAGAGAGAGAGGTGGCGGGGAAGCAGGATAATGGAATTCCTATGACTTCTTTAATTTAAGCGTAAAAATCTGAGGAGTCTTAGGGCAGCCTCTGAGTCTTTTAATTTATATGGTAAATTCTGTTTTCGCGTAGCCTCTGATGTGTATGGCTAGGGATGGAAATGAAAGCTACTCTCTCTCTCTCTCTCTCTCTCTCATCAGATTCCTTTATCACTTTGTCTTATCAGGGAGCCTCTGATTCACGTATATTTTAACTGATAAAGGAATGTCTCTTGCTATATCATATCTTGCCTATAACTGCATGAGAATTATTATTATTATTATTATTATTATTATTATTATTATTATTATTATTATTTACTACCGCTACTTCTACTGCTGCTACTACTACAACTGCTACTACAACTGCTACTACTACTACTGCTATTACTACTACTACTACTACTATTATTATTATTATTATTATTTTACCTGGTGACTATGCCAGTTGATAATTAGCCCCGACGCAGGTTCACGTCCACGAATGCACAGGTTTCCCCAAATAGCATCTGATCCCATTAATTTGCAATCACATTTTTTCGACATACCTATATCCCTGAGCAAGCTATTTAATTTTTGTATTTAGTTATTTATGATATAGTGTGTATGTATGGATGTATATGTATGTATGTGTATGTATATGTATGTATCTATGTATGTATATATGTATGTGTGTGAATGTATGTATGTATGTGTGTATGTATGTATGTATGTATGTATGGTTGTGTATGTATGTATGTATTGTTATGGTGGTGGTGTTGAGTGGGCCAGATTAGCAGTATCGAGTGTGTTATACTGGGTGTTATAGTTACAGCTAAATTATAGGCGGTAATGTGTGTGTGTGTGTGTGTGTGTGTGAGAGAGAGAGAGAGAGAGAGAGATCAATAATGTGGTTCTGATGTTTCTTTTCCTTTCAGTTCTAATTACTCTTTTATCACCCGTTTAACCTTTTATCAAGCTTTGTGTTGGGTTTACGAGTATGGTGGATTGAAAAGGTATTATTATTATTATTATTATTATTATTATTATTATTTATTTATTTATTTTTATTTTTTCTGGTATATTTGTCATTGTTTTTTTGTATTCAGTAAGTCAAAATATCGACAGTTTGACAGAAGACAGTTTTGTAGAGACGGACAGACAGACATTTCGATACACACGGACATACAGACAGAAACACACCAGATAGACAGACAGACAGACAGGCAGGCAGGCAGGCAGGTAAGCAGGGAGGTAAGCATACAGGTAGGTAGTATTCAAGGAGTCAGGCAGGAAGGTAGACAGGCAAACAGCGGGCATGTAGGTCGGCACTTAGGTAGGGAAGTAGCAGGCATGTAGGAAGGCAGATAGGCAGGCATGTAGGAAGGCAGGTAGGAAAGCAGGTACACAGGCAGGTAAGCAGATAGGTAGGTAGGCAAGCAGGCACGTAGGTAGGCAGGTAAGCAGGCAGGCAGGCAGGCAGTGGTTTAATCTGGTTTTTATCTGAGGTGCATAAAACACTCAGGCGTTAGTTGGAATAAAACCCAGAGTTATCAGATGTTGACTAAAATAATAATATAAATACAACTTTATTTTCATTTTTCACATCAGTTTTTATTCCTGCTATCTCCAGACGATTTTATTCAGCTTAGGGGAGATTTTTTGACCCTATATCCTCGTCAGTTAAGAAAGCTCCCTAACCCCTCTTCTTAAGCGATTTATTTTGCTTATTGCACCTCGAGAAAGCCTCTGAGCTGAATAAAATCGTCTGGTGGTAGCAAGAATAAGAGGTAAAACTGTGTCCTCGTGGTGAAGGGGTTAATGAGTAGCGGAATAGAGATTGATATGTGGTTATTGAATTAGGGACTGGGAATATGAAAGGCTTGGAATTTGTGGGTGAGTTAGTGAGAGGGCGAGTGAGTGAGTGAGTGAATGAGAGAGAGAGAGAGAGAGAGAGAGGTTTGGAGTGAGTGCATGGGTGGGTGAGTGAGTGAATGTGTGAGTGAGGGAGGCTTGAAGTTAGGAATGAATGAGTGGGTGAGTGAGCGAATGAATGAAAGAGAGAGGCTTGGAGTGTAGAGTGAGTAAGTGAGTGAGTGAGTGAGTGAGTGAATGAGAGAGTGAGTGAGTGGGTGAGTGAGCGAGTGAGTGAATGAGTGAGTGAGTGGGTGGATGAAGCTTAGAATGAGTAAGGCTTGAAAAGAGCTAGTGAATTAATGATTGGGTGAGAGTGATTGAATGAATGTATGAATGAAAGTATAATCACCCCACCACTCTCCCCTCCCTCTCTCCCTCCCCCTCACCTTCCCCCCACTTCCCCCACCGCTTCCCCCCACCTCCCCCACCTTTCCCCCCACCTTTCCCCCCCACCTCTCTCACACATTCCCCTCACCGACCTCCTGGCTTCATAATTCTTTTCCACCCGGCACTTTTTGATTTCCTGCTGAGCCTCTCTCTCTCTCTCTCTCTCTCTCTCTCTCAATTTTAATCTCAGCCAGCATTAAAAGACAGGATATTGATCGAATTAATTACAGTTGAGATAAAAGCTATACGGTATATATATATAGATAGATAGATAGATAGATAGATAGGTAATCCTCTATAGCCAAAAAAAAAAAAAAACTCTTGCAGTGTGACAGGGACGTATTCAGGATGACATAACAGACCGTAACACCTCTTCCTCAGCGACTTATTTTGCTTCTTACACCTTAAAAAAAATACCCGTATGATTTTTGTATAGTTTTACTATAGATGAATAATTTACAAGAGGATAATTGAGATGCAATGAGCAGAATAAATCGCTAAGGGAGAGATGTTACGGAATTTCCAGTGTCACATAGAATACAAAATCGATCAGGCAAGCCTCTGTACCCATTTTTACCGTAACTTGGTCTAAAATTGCCATCTCAATCGCGAATTTTGGGTTTTAACAAGAAATTTCCATTACATTATGATGCTAGTCACGAAGAAGTGTGTGGATAGGGTGTAGAACCAAACGGACATAAATCTGGGTCAAGCTAAGGTGATAGGTTTTAGCTGACGTTATATTCCCTTTTATTTATTTTATTATTATTATTATTATTATTATTATTATTATTATTATTATTTGTTTTTCATTTCACTCCCTCCTTTCTTCTTCTCCCTCCTTTGCTCCTCCCATTCTCCTCTTCTCCTCTCCCTCCCTTTTCTCCCTCCCTCCCTCTCCCCCACACCCTCTTGCTGTCTCCCTCCTTCCCCTCTCTCCACCTTTCTTCCCTTTTTCATTTTTTCATCATTTCGCTCCCTCCCATCCTCTCCCTTCTCCCCCACTCCCTCATACTCTCTGCTTCCTTCCCTCCTTTCTCAGCTATCCCTCCTACCCTCCTCCTCTCTCTCTCCCTGCTTCCCACCTCCTGTCTTTCTCCCTCCTTCCCTGAACCTCTCGCTGTCTTTCCTACCCTCCTCTCTCTCCTTCTCCTATACTTCCTCTTACGTTCTCTTCCTTTCACCCCCTCTTCGTCCTTTGCTCTCTTCCCCTTCCCTCCTCTCCTTCCGTTCCTCCTTCTCCCCCATTGCTTCTTACCCTCTCCCTCCTTCTCCCCCATTGCTTCTTACCCTCTCCCTCCTTCCCTTCTTCTCCCCCATTCCTTCTTACCCTCTCCCTCCTCCTCCCCTCCATTCCTTCTTACCTTCTCCCTCCTTTCCCTCCTTCTCCCCCATTCCTTCTCATCCTCTCCCTCCTTCTCCCCCATTCCTTCTCATCCTCTCCCTCCATCGCCTCCTTCTTTCACGGCCGAATAATTAAAAATGTGGCATTGTTTTCTTCCCAGCAGATCACGGAGGCAAAACACCAGGGCAACAAAGGTATGTGCTCAGCGTGTGTGTGCGTGTGTGTGTGTGTGTGTGTGTGTGTGTGTGTGTGTGTGTG
>NC_137015.1:5694950-5699950 GCF_032717465.1 Coenobita brevimanus
AGAGAGAGAGAGAGAGAGAGAGAGAGAGAAGTAAAGGGATTAGATGAGAGGGAGGGAGGGAGGGAGGGAGGAGGTAAAGGGATTAGGGTTGGAGAGAAGTTAGCAGGGTAAGTGAGTTACGGAGAAGGAGAAATGGATAGTGAGAGAGAGAGAGAGAGGGAGAGAGAGAGTTACCCCAAGTTTTTATCAGGTGTTCCGTTCGTGCTTTGTTATTACTCCTCGCTAATTGCCTTATAGTGCGGTTCTTCCCCCAGGTGACCAAAATCCTCGAACGATGGCTGGAGTAAAATCTATTCTCGCCGTAAAGTGGGCCAGGAATTTTGTCACGTAATTTAAAAGACAATATCACGCATGTCAACCAATGGCCTTCTCCCCCAACCCCTGTAAGCTCTGGAAATGTTAAAATGTTTGAAAAGAAGAATCTCGTATTTATGTTAACACTTGCCAGCCTTAATCTCCCGTCTGTCCACTCCCCTCGAGGCGGATTAAACCACGGATCGATCTAAACCCCGGATAAAGCTCCTCGGCTCCTGAAAACCTCGTATGTGCGATCTCGGATGATGCTCTAATTAAGGTTTGAAACCGGAAATTGAGTTACAAAGCGTGACTTGAATTTGGATCCTGGAATTCAGTGCGTCGTCCACCTATCCCTGCATGTCGTAAGAGGCGACTAAAAAGGTCTTTGTTGTTTTAGTCTTTCTCTTCGTACCGTCCTCTTCTGCTCCTCTGTCCCACCTCTCTTCTTGATATTTTCGTGTTACTTCCCTACTTTATTTCCCTTTACTCCTACAGCGCCATATATCCATACTATGGCTTGGTGCTAATTCGTCAGTATTCCTCCCTTCCATCTGTCTTTTGAAGGGTAGCCTCTGGAATCCGGTGTTGTTTTTTTTATATTCGTATTATTTTCAAACTTTAATTCAAATCAAGAAACAAGTCACACCCAATAAAAGGATTAATAAACTTGTCTGTAACCTCCCTAGATGTAAAAAAAAAAAAATACTGAACGAATAAAAGCGTCTGGAAATAACAAAGAAATCCCAAACTCAAGAAAACCGTCTGGAGATAGCATAATTTAAAAAGGAAATCGTCGACGTGAATGACTTTAGGGTGACAGAATAATCGTCTCTCTCCCTCACCAAAGCCCCCCGGCCATCACCCCTACTGGAAAAAAAAAAATGGAGAAACTATTTGACATCATTTAACCCTCCCATGGTCGGGACAACTCCAGGATTCCCTAACACCTTTTCCTTTGCGATTCATTATTGGGTATGAGTGTTTTATATCTTTCTGTGCGAGTATGTTATTTATGCAGAGTATGACGATACTGGAAGGATTTATGCAACACAGAAGAGGACAGTAAGGTGTAATAAGCAAACTAAATCGCCTAGGAAAAGGTGTTAGGTAGCTTCCTCACCTGGCGAGAACCTACACCAGACGATTTTATTCAGTCAGGTGTGAGTAGTGGAGGGTAAAGGTGTAATGCAGTTCTCCCCGCTTCTAGGCAAATTGTGTGTGTGTGTGTGTGTGTGTGTGTGTGTGTGTGTGTGTGTGTGTGAGAGAGAGAGAGAGAGAGAGAGAGAGAGAGAGAGAGAGAGAGAGAGAGAGAGTGAGAGAATGTATAAATGAAAGCAATTAAGGAACGTAAAAAAAGGAGGGAGTGAAGGAGAGAAGGAAGGTATGAGGGAGAGAGAGAGAGAGAGAGAGAGAGAGAGAGAAGGGGAAGAAAGGATAAAAAGACGTAGGAAGAGAAGGACGGAAGGGGACTAAGGGAGAAGGAAGCATAGACGAGTGGAGAGAGGGAGGAGAGGTGGAGGAAAGGAAGATAGGGCGGCAGGAGGAAAGGAGAGAAAGGAGAGACAAATTGGGCGACTAAGAAGGGAGGGAGGGAAGGAAGGAAGCTTTAATGGAGGGAAGGTGGAGAAGAATTGAGGAGGAGGAGGAGGAGGAAAGAGGAAGAAAAAATAACAAGATTATGGGTTACATAGAGAGAGAGAGAGAGAGAGAGAGAGAGAAGGGGGGGAGGGAGGAGCTGGTAAACAAAAGGAGGAAGGAGAAATTGGAGAGAGTAGGAAGGAAGGAAGGAGGGAAAAGGAAATGAAGGAAGGATTATGGAAGAGAGAAGGACGTAACGGTAAGAAAATGAATAATAATGATAAATAAAGAAAAGAAGGAAGAATGAGTGGATGGAAGAATGATTTGGAAAGATGGAAGGAAGGAAGAAAGGTAAGAATGGATGGAAGGAAGGAGGGAAGAAATGATACTAGATAAGGCTGGATGGAAGGAAGGAAGGGAGGGAGGGAGGTAATGAAGATATGATGGAAGGAAGGTAAGGATGGAAGGAAGGAAGGAGGGAAGAAATGATACTAGATAAGGATGGATGGAAGGAAGGAAGGGAGGGAGGGAGGGAAGTAATGAAGATATGATGGAAGGAAGGTAAGGATGGAAGGAAGGAAGGAAGGTAAAGGAAGGAAGGAAGGAAGGAAGGAAAAGACAAATGGCCCTACTTTGCTAACTTCACTCCTACTCTCACGCACAACTGCACACACACACATGCATACATACGCACATACACGCACACGGACACCAATACATACATACGCCAGTGCAGCGTACACACACACACACACACACACACACACACACACACACACACCTGTGCTTGCTCTGTGCTCGAAGACAGGTGTTTACGTGCCCTACTCTGTGTGTGTGTGTGTGTGTGTGTGTGTGTGTGTGTGTGTAAGAGCAACAGTAAAGATAAAAGCAACTCTCGGGCTGAAGTGGTTAGAAGAGACGGGGGATCAGGAGAGAAAATGCAGTCAGGCCAAAGCGAAGTCGGGAATTGAAGTTTTTGGCGGGAAATTCGGAAGTTGTAATGATGGCAGGCAGAGTTAATGGAAGAACTATTTTCCCGACATGTTTTTCCTCGAGTTTTTTTTTTTTTTTTAATCGTTCGTGCGGTAAAAGTGGGGAGATTATAATGCTGTAGTCAATTTGTTTTCAGCTGGTGGAACTGGGTCGCTGTTTCACCTTTAATACTGTGTTGTGGTTGCGTGAAATTTGATGGGTTTTGTCGTGAGGTAGCACTGAGTCTCCTTGGTTGCTAGTTAAATGTACCCCTTCAGTCTGACTTTACCTGGGCATCAACTGAGCTGTAGTGGGTTTGGAATATTTGTGGGCAAGTAGTAAACGCGCTTCAGAACACCGAAAACATCTATTCCTTCACTACAAAGACTTTCTTGTATTGTCTCAGCCAGACTGTTTTGTTCAGAATAGGAGAAACTTCCCTAACTCTCTCTCTCTCTCTCTCTCTCTCTCTCTCTCTCTCTCTCTCTCTCTCTCTCTCTCATTTTTCCCACTCCCAAGTCTGCTTGTTTGCGAGACTTGGATCCAATTAAACAATTACCAAGACCACTTCGATTTTATGGCCTCGGCGGTGTGTGTGTGTGTGTGTGTGTGTGTGTGTGTGTGTGTGTGTGTGTGTGTGTGTTTCTACCTGCCTGCCTGTTCGTCTGTGTGTCTGTCTTTGCCTGTGTATGTATATGTATGTGTATGTATGTATGTATGTATGTATATTTGTACGTCTCCATGAATCACTTAACTGTACTGTCGCCCACAAATTAGTTCAGAACACGTATCCTGGCGGTCATTAGTTCCTTTACACCTGTTCCGTTCATAACATAGCCTAATTAAACCCAGCCAAAGGTGAACAGGTGTTTAAGAAGCCAGAAGTCGCGTTTTATATCTTCCAGCCTAAGTCATGTACGGGAAATATTTATCATGACTACACAACGCACTCAAACGCACATGGAGATGGTGGGAAACGTACACAGGGGCTTTCTCGTCTGCTAAGGAAGTTCCCTAACACCTCTTCCTTAGCGATTTGTTTTCGGTAGCGCACTGAAACGGACATCAGCACAAGAATATGTTTGGGGATAACCTACAGTACACTGGGCCTTGTATTCCGGTGTGGTAATGAAGCTCCCTAACACCTCTTCTGTAGCGATTTATTATTGGATATGGCTGATGAATATACCTTTGTACGTCATCTGTGCAGAGTGTGGCGGTATTGAAAGGCGTAATAAACAGAATAAATCGCCTAGGTAAAGGTGTTAGGGGACTTCCGTGACGAGAATATGGGCCTAGGACTTGTTTTCACCCCTTCAGTACGGTGACTTATTTATTTTATTTATTCATCCTTAAGACGATTTTATTCAGCTGAGAACACCGTGTAGTTTGCTTGTGAACTTGTTTCTCCTGATGCAACTTGTCCACTCTCTCAGCTTGAATACTAAGTTGCGGTTGCATGAAATTCGATGAAGTAGCAATGAGTCTCCTTGGTTACTAGTCAGATCAAGTCTCCAGTCGAACTACACTTGGCCATCAAACTGAAGGATCTTTGTCAGGGTATATAAAACTTACGCGGTATAGCAGTGAGGGGGATGGTGAAAATGAGGGGGATAGTGAAAGGAATAGTGAAGGCGAGGGGGATAGTGAAGGTGAGGGGGATAGTGAAGGTGAGGGGGATAGTGAGGGAGACAGTGAGGAGGATATTGAAGGTGAGGGGGATAGTGAGGGAGACAGTGTGGAGGATGGTGAAGGTGAGGGGGATAGTGAAGGAGACAGTGAGGAGGATATTGAAGGTGAGAGGAATAGTGACGGCGAGGGGGATAGTGAAGGTGAGGGGGATAGTGAAGGCGAGGGGGATAGTGAAGGTGAGGGGGATAGTGAAGGCGAGGGGGATAGTGAAGGTGAGGAGGATACTGAAGGTGAGGAGGATAGTGAAGGTGAGGGGGATAGTGAGGGAGACAGTGAGGGGGATAGTGAAGGTGAGGGGGATAGTGAGGGAGACAGTGTGGGAGATAGTGAGGGGGATAGTCAAGGTTATATCTAAGACCCATCAGTTTGAAAGTCTGTCTCATGCTGAATACATCCCGGTGGAGATAGTAGACAAATAAATAAGTAGGTAAATAAGTAATAAGTAAATAAATGGAAGAAAA
>NC_137015.1:5702450-5704950 GCF_032717465.1 Coenobita brevimanus
GAGATGGAGAGGGAGGTGAGAGACAAGGAAATTAAATTGAGTAACGTGAGAACAAGGGAGAAAAGAGGGGAGAGTGAGGGGAAAGGTGAGTGGCAGGGGAAAGGGAAAGGGAGAGGAAGGGGAAAAGGAATGGGGAGGAGGAAGTTGATGGGAGGAGGGAAAAGGA
Organism: Coenobita brevimanus; assembly: GCF_032717465.1. NCBI lineage: Eukaryota > Metazoa > Arthropoda > Malacostraca > Decapoda > Coenobitidae > Coenobita > Coenobita brevimanus. The sequence goes on from NC_137015.1 coordinate 5,702,617, forward strand.
GGGAAGGACGGATGGGAAAGAACGGGGAGAGAAAGGAAGGAGAAGGAATGGAGAGGAAAAGTTGGAAGGAAGAGAAATGGAGGGGATGAGGCAGGTGAAGCGGAAAAAGGGAAGGAGGAGTGAGCAGAGTGGAGAAGAAGAGGCAGCCTAAGTCAGCACCAGGTGCATGAAATAGAACAGGGGAACGGGTGAGGGATGGCTACCCCGTTGATTTATACAGGCAGCCTCAACCGCCGCGTCCGAATGCATACAACTAACCTCGGCCCCACCCTGCATTTACTCAACACAATCCCCCCGAAACCGCGGCATATTGCTTTTAAATGGACGAATTACTTTAAATGAAAACACCGTAAATGAAATGAAGCGGAATGCGTGCAAATAGTGTTTTTGGGGGAGTTTGTGTTTGGTACTAGTATTTGCTGCGCACGCACCCTGCCCTTCTGGCCGTCGAGTTGCCAGCGTTTATTTTTGTTGGTATTTTTAAGCTTGGCGCGCGGGGTGAGGTATTGCCGCAGCATAATGGTGGTTAGTGAGTTGTGTTATCCGGCTTTATCGCCCTTGTTGCAGTCTCGTATCCTTCGCCCTTTCTTTAATACTTTTCAGCTTTTTCCTCCTGCCCTTCAACATTTTTTCTCAGTTTTTATGCTATCACCTTTTTATGTTTGTATTTTTACTTCAGGCAAAAGATATTGGAAGACTGTTTTTGTGTTCATGTTGCTCTTAATTTTCCTCTTTTTGTTCTTGGAGAAAACGATAAGACTGTACAACCAAACCTACAGTACCCATCTTCACACGGTGTACTACCCCTCCGTTGCCCCAGAACCTCAGTAGATTCGGAGGCCAAGGTAGGGCCAAGTCCCGTTTTGAAGGGGAGGGTGGGTGGAGGCACTGCTGCACGGTGTGCATACAGTACATCATAATGTGGGACCAAATGGGGGGGGCAAGGGTCCTGTTCTTGGGACTGGGCCCCTCCAGCCCCCCTCCCCTCCCCCCTCCCTTCCCCATAGCTGCGGCGCGCCTGCCCGACCACGTCTACCATCCCAGTCTTTTCCGCTCACTTATCCACCTTGTGTGTCTTTCTCTTCCAGAAAGTTTGCCTTGAAATTTCCCATCAACACATCTTCACATATCGGTACTAAACCCATCTGTACAGCCTACGCCTTACTCCTTCCGCCTTGCCCCGTCAGCCACCACCTTCCTGGGCCATCCTGTCTGTCCACTCCATCCATTTCCATCCCTCTCCCTTTATTTTTTAGAAGACCCTACCATAACCTCATTCCTCTCTACTCTGCCTACTATCTCATCCCTCCTGTTCACCCAGTCCATTTGTACTGTAATTTTTGCTTTTTTAGAAGCTTTACCGTCCAAGCCACGGTACTTTCTGATCTCCATTACCCACCATCATCTCAGCCAGTCCCGCCCACCATTCTCCACCCACCCCCACCCAATTTTGTTTCCTTCCCTTTCTTGTTCTTAACTTTAACCAACAGTGTCTTTTTCTTGCCTGTGGGCCGCAGTCTCGTAACACCTCTTCCTTGATTATTTATTTTACTTATTACACCTTAAATTTTTTCGGTAAGTTATATACACCGCGTCATACATCTTTGCAGGGATGGCATACAGAAAACTAGTCAAGTGTAATATGCAGAATAAATCGATTAGAAGAAGGTGTTACGAAATCTTACAGAGTCACTAAAGGTATGATTAGTTTGCAATGACAGAAGAGGATATTGAGGGGTAAGGTGCAGAATAACTCGCCGAGGTAGTGGTGTTCGGAAATCACCATCACGCATCACCGTACCGTCCTACCATACTCACTCCTCTCCGTCCACCCCATCCAATTCTACCCCCCTTCACCACCCTCTCCTCCCCCTCACCGCCCACACCTGTCCCAGCCCATCCCGCCCACCATTCTCCGCCCACACACCCTAATCTCATTTTTACCCCCACGTTTTGAAGTGCATGTGCTTTTGTCCCTTGATGTGCACTTTATCCACTTTATTTTTTCATTTCTTGCTCATTACTGCCAATTATTTTTTTCTGATTCTTGCTTTTATCTGCCATGAGTGTATGTGAAAAGCATCTGGACGGAAAAATCTTGTGCCATTTTTTTTTAATACTCTTCCACTCCCCCAACCCCCCTCCAAAAAAAAAAATACAGAAGGTTATTATATTCTTCTACTCCCCCTCCCCCCCAAAAAAAAAATGGTGATGCTTAGGCCTGTGCGGTGGAGCTAGGATTCCGGGGGCTTGAATGGGGAGTGAATGAGTGTGTGGCCCATCTCTCCGGGCATGCTGGTGATAATTCTCTCTCTCTCTCTCTCTCTCTCTCTC
>NC_137015.1:5712450-5717450 GCF_032717465.1 Coenobita brevimanus
ATTTTTTTTTTTTTACCTACTCCGGGAAAGTCATGTTCTTGGCTTTTTTCTCCGTGTGTGTGTGTGTGTGTGTGTGTGTGTGTGTGTGTGTGTGTGTGTGTGTGTGTGTGTGTGTGTAAGTAAAATTTCGGTAAACTATTGGATGGAACTGTACTAAATTTAGAACAATAATTGAGGACTTTCAGAGGAACAGGTGATTAAATTGTAGGTGAAAAAGGTTATAGGTGAAGGTCTCTAGGAGGTATGGGTCTCACTCAGGAGGTATGTGCACTCTGAGATTTTCTTTATTGGTTGCATTGGGGTTCTTCTTGTGAGGTTTGTGGGGATATATTGTGAAGATATCCTGGTGTGCCTAAAGGTTACTGCAAGTTTTATTATTATTATTATTATTATTATTATTATTATTATTATTATTATTATTATTATTATTACCTATCATTATTGTTGTTGTTGTTGCTGTTAGTATTATTATCTGTCATCTTTTCATCATTATCGTCATCGTCGTCATCATCCTGCCTCTTTTTCCTATTTAGCATTGACACAAAACCTCGTCCCATATTGCCTCGAGGGTAGACTGCCGTAGACCCAGACTTTTAAAGATAGACGGCAAGCTTCCTCATTCCACATCTTTCACCAATAGCTCTCTCTCTCTCTCATTCTACTCACCCTACCCTACGCACTCCACACTCATTCCTCAGCCTCTTCACCTCGATTATGTCACTTCTTCTTAGGTCTTACTATCTACAAGCACTTCTCTGACGATGTGTATTCAGCTTTTTGATAAGGAAGGTTTATATGTAGCCTTCGATGTAACCTCTTCACTACAAGGGGCCTGTCTTAAGTAAACCCAGCTCATGTTTAGAAGAATATTATTGACGGCACTTAAGGTATTCACAGCACTTAACACTTTTTTCTTGGCTCATTCACTTATTTCTTACACTTAATTTTCGCGGTTGTTATATATTGCTTTAATTAAACTCTGTCAGCAATTCATATTCTCTCTCTCTCTCTCTCTCTCTCTCTCTCTCTCTCTCTCTCTCTCTCTCTCTCTCGATGCCCTTCCTCATAATTCTTGTTTTTATTCTCTCTCTTCCTTCCTTTTTCCACGTCATTTCCTCTTCCTACTTCCTAGTTCCCTCCCATCTCTCTCTCTCTCTCTGACACACACACACACACACACACACACACACACACACACACACACACACACACACTATTGGCAGACTTTTATAATGAGAAGACCAGGTGTTTCCATTAACCCTTGAGGCCTTGGCGGGGGAGGAGGGGAGGGAGGGGTTTCCAGTGACGCATGAAACCGTCTGGAGACCCCAAATGAAACCAGAAAATCGTCTTCCTTCATAGATTTAACCCCTTCAGCCCCGGGATGTGAATTTCTGTTAATTTTGATACAGGCAGACGATTTCCATCATCTTAGTAGGGGTTTTTGGGAATTTAGTTGACGGATTTCGCGTTCATAAATATCTAGATTCGCAAAGTCTCTCCTCAGTTCGCAAAGTTTCTCCTAAGTTCGCAAAGCCTCAGTTCGCAAAGTCCCTCCTAAGTTCGCAGTCTCTCCTTAGTTCGCAAGGTCTCTCCTAAGTTCGCAAAGTCTCTCCTAAGTTCGCAAAGTCTCTCCTAAGTTCGCAAAGTCTCTCCTAAGTTCACAAAGTCTCTCCTAAGTTCACAAAGTCTCTCCTAAGTTCGCAAAGTCTCTCTTAAGTTCGCAAAGTCTTTCCTAAGTTCGCAAGTCTCTCCTCAGTTCGCAAAGTCTTTTCCAAGTTCACAAAATCTCTCCTCAGCTCGCAAAGTCTCTCCTAAGTTCGCAAAGTCTCCTAAGTTCGCAGAGTCTCATAAGTTCGCAAAATCTCTCCTAAGTTCGCAAGGTCTCCCAAGTTCACAAAGTCTCTCAGTTCGCAAAGTCTCTCAAGTTCACAAAGTCTCTCCTCAGTTCGCAAAGTCTCTCTCGAGCTGAGTAAAATCGTCTGTATAAGGAGAGAATAAAAAGAAGGCGCGTACCTCACCGTCTTGAAGGAGTTAATCGCTAGTGAAGTAAAAAGGAACTGGACGAAATTAAAAAATATATAAATACTACAGAAAAATAAGCTTGAGTGGGTGTGGGCAGGTCACGTCCTTCGTAGAGCAGGTAACAAGTTGACTGGGTAACTGAGTGGCAGGCCAGAGATGGAGTGAGAGGAAGAGGCAGTGGACGAGATGCTGAGATGACATTGGGAGATTCGCTGGGATTGGTGATGATGATGATGATGATGGTGGTGGTGGTGGTGATGATGATAATGGTAATGATGATGATTGGTGGTGGTAAAAGATGATGGTGATGATGATGATATTGATGATGAGGATGGCGGTGGTGAGGATGAAGATGATAATGATGATGATTGATGGTGATGATGATTGATGGTGGTGGTGGTGGTGATGATGATGATGGCGATGGTGATGATGAAGATGGTAATGATGATGTTTGATGATGGTGGTGATGGCGATGACGACGACGTAGTAAAAAAAAATAAATAAATAAACCAGTAAATAATAAAATGCAAAACAGAAGCCAAGTTCATTCAGCGTTTCTCCCACTATGGCATCCTCAGCAATAATAATAAACAGTGGTTACCAAGGCCAGGCATAATTATTCTCAAAATTCCGAACAAGCCTACCATTATTTTCTTCTTTTTTTTTCACAATTAGCAGCCAGCGCAGCATTATCCCCAGGCATCAGATTTCAGGTGTTGAAATTCTGTGTTCATCATCCAGTTCACTCACGCCAATGCAACTCTTTGTTTTTATTATGTATCTATCTGTTCATCTGTGTATCTGTGTGTTTTTGTATATGTGTATCTATCTGTCTATATCTATCTGTGTCAGTCTCTCTCTCTGTGTACCTGTCTGCCTGTCTGTGTGTGTATGTATGTCTGTATGTGTCTATGTGCGAGTATTTATATCCGCGGGTCCGTCTATCTATCCCTCTGTCTATCAGTCTATCCATATATCTACCTACCTACCTGTGTATCTGTCTATCTACGTATGTGTCGATCTGTCTGTCTAATTATCTCCACACCGTACCTACCTCACACCTTCCATAACACCCCCTTGTTCTCGCTGCGATGTGCTTTCCAGGTCCCTAAATGGTATAGGTATCTTGCATTCCATCTCGTAGCCCTGACCACCACCTTCTTACTGCAGTTATTTCATCCACTTCATCCACACTTCCCCTGCCACTCCACAGACCACCTGTTCATCTCTCATTAGCTCACCTGACGACACCTGGATTACCTTCCCTGACAGTGTTCTTTCATCTACTTTACCCAAAACAGTCGGCGGGTCTTAGGGTGAAGAGGAAGGATTGGTACTCTGATTATCAAAAGTTTGGCGTTAGGATAGCAAAGTGTGTGTGTGTGTGTGTGTGTGTGTGTGTGTGTGTGTGTGTGTGTGTGTGTGTGTGTGTGTGAGAGAGAGAGAGAGAGAGAGAGAGAGAGAAAACGAGGAAGTAGTTGGAAGAGGAAACGACGTGGAAAAAGGAGGGAAAACAGAGATGAAAAGAATTTACGATATGTCTTGTACCCATTTCATTCCCCTACTTACATACAGAGGTGGAATATCAGCTTTCTTCCACTCCACGTATACTACTCCACTCATCTACCTTGTCATACTTCCACAGCCATTTCGTTACTCTGTCGTGTATATTGGTTCAAAGGAGCGAGTGAAGCGAGCGAGCGAGAACACTTCGTCTGAGTTCGCTTCCCAGACCAGCGGGTGGACCGGGGTGTAAATTAGAGTTGTAGTTTTGTGGAATATTAAAGTTATAGACTGGAATTTTGCGTTTTTTTTTTTTAATTGGCCTACTCGTGAAAAATTAGTTCGACCATGTGAAATTTACGTTCTTAAAATTTACAAAATTATATAGGTAAAAAATGCCCCCCCCCTCAAAAAAAAAAAAAAAATGCAGAGAATTGTCATAGCGTTGAAATTACTGACGTTAGACATTTTAAGATTATTATTATTTTTTTTGGGGGGCCTACTTTAAAATATCGTAGGACTTGCCATGCAGACGAGAAAATTTGGTGCAGGAAAGACGGTCTTATGGGAAAGTATATGAGACCGATTCTGTTTGATGTCTGGAATCGGTCACCATATGCAGTGAGCCAGTTTTTAGGGGAAACCAAACATTATTTCAGTCAAAGCACCAGGTGAAGCTGCAGTTGGAAGTGGTGAATTTGTAAACCGTTTACTGTAGGCTTAACACCATTTTCCTCAAAGGCAACGTATTAGATGACTTGTTATTTGTTTTACTTAATTTGTCGTTGTGTATAATGTGTATGTTTATGTTTTATCCTTGTTCTGTATTTACTCTTGATCTGGAGCAATGACCTCTGTTGTTACGCTGTCATGTTCTTATTAATGTCTTAAGTCAGTCAGTCAAAGGCAACACGACACAAACACATTCTTCTGAGTATGTTCCCCACCTGAGTCTGAACACCTGGTACCTGGTTTCTACACACACCTCACCCCTACCTGGTATACCTGGCCATTCCTCACCCTCCTCACAGCAGCCTTCACTTCTGCTGTTGTGATATTCTTCTTTCAACACCGTCTAACCTTCTCTTGTTTACCCCTGCTTTCTGCTTCTCGTTTACATTTATCTTTCTTATATAATTATGTTTTTGTCTGCTCATTATTCCCCCTCCATTTCTTTCTGTTGTACTGTTGTCATCCTTTACGTGTTGACACTTTTTTTTTTAAGTAATTTCCCGTTCCTTTATTTTCCTTTACGGTTTTTTTCTGGGCTTTCCACTCTCTTTCTTTTTATTTCCCTCACCTTCTTCATCTGTTTTTCTCCCTCACGTTTTCCTGCTCTTTCCCCTCCTGTTTTTTTTCCTTCAAGTTTTTCCTAGTTTGATCTCCTGTTTTTTCCTTCATGTTTTTCCTTCTCTTTCCTCCTCTCTTTTTTTTTCCTTTACACTTTTTTTCCTCCACTTTCTGCTCCCGTC
>NC_137015.1:5722450-5727450 GCF_032717465.1 Coenobita brevimanus
AGAGGGATTAGATTGAAATGATTGAGTGAATGGGTGTATGGTCCACTTCACAGGGTATACTCCTGTTATAGACCCTCTTTCATATTGGTTTTCACGTAAGCCTCTGGAGCCTGCCCTTTGTTATTTGTTAATGAGTTGATGATGATGATGATACTACGGAACAAGATGGCAGCGACGAGTGAACAGATTCTGCGCTCACTGCCCCCTCTCCACCAACCCTCTCAGCTCGATAACACAGACGTTCAGAACATACCCTAATGCATATCCTCCTTACTGTGATGTCTTCCTTGTATTCTTCCAACCTCCAGACGATTTAATTCAGCTTACGAACCATTCCTTGTACTTAGATCCTTCCCCACATCTACCTGACGATTTTATTAAGTCTCAGAAAGTCAGGTAATGCAAGGGTAGAGTCTTTATTAACCCCCTCAATTTGTTATCTTTATTTTCTGTGTATTATATGTTAGTGTTTCTGCCGCCGGGTGATTTATATTCAATTTGGGTAAGAGCCCTCATACAGAAGGGATTAAAACGGATTATCCCCGTATCCATTGGCGCGAATGTATGCGCTGAGAGATTGAGATATAGATAGATAGATAGGTAGGTAGACAGAGAGAGAGAGAGAGAGCGAGATAATGTAGTGTGTGTGTGTGTGTGTGTGTGAGAGAGAGAGAGAGAGAGAGAGAGAGAGAGAGAGAGAGAGAGAGAATATAGTGTGTGTGTGTGTGTGTGTGTGTGTGTGTGTGTGTGTGTGTGTGTGAGAGAGAGAGAGAGAGAGAGAGGTTCGGGAGCGGCAAGGTTTGATACACAGCATTGATTAACTTCGCATCAAAGGCAGCCTTCAAGTCTCCTTTATTTTTATTTTCATTTTTTTTTTTACTCTTTATTACATCAGGTCACGTGAGGCGAGAGGCCACATTATCACAGGGTCATTTTACCTGTTCTGTGTGTTTTGTTTGTCTGTCTGTCTGTCTTTTACCTGTCTGTCTGTCCGTCCGTTAGTTTCGTCTCTCAGTCTCGTCTTTTTTTTTTTTTTTGTCATCTGTTCGTTTGCCATCTTTCTGTGTGTGTGTGTGTGTGTGTGTGTGTGTGTGTGTGTGTGGATTATTTGGGTGGTTGAGTACATGTAATGGTCACACACACACACACACACACACACACACACACACACACACACACACACACACACTAGTTAATATTCAGGGTGACCAAAGGAGCCTCCTCCCCTATGAAACACCCCCCCTTCTCTCTCTCTCTCTCTCTCTCTCTCTCTCTCTCTCTCTCTCTCTCTCTCTCTCTCTCACTCTCTCTCTCTCTCTCTCCAAACCTTATGATCATATGTTTAATGGAGCGACACCCACAGATTCTCTCTCTCTCTCTCTCTCTCTCTCTCTCTCTCTCTCTCTCTCTCTCTCTCTCTCCACTCCACCTTAACCCTTTCAATACGGCGACTTATTCTTTATGTTATTCTTGCTATCTTCAGACGATTTTTTTTTTCGGATTAGAGGCCACAGTAGGTATTGTCATTGGATGCTTCCTAACGCCTATTCCTAAGCGATTTATTCTGCTTATTACACCTTGCCGTCCCCTTCTGTGTAATCCATAAATCCTTCAATCCTTCCAGTATCGCCATACTCTGCATAACTAGCGTACAAAGGGATATTAGCTATCCATATCCAAAAATAAATCGCTAAGGAAGAAGTGTTAGGGAATTTCCTTAAGGTCAACAGATTAAAAGGCATAAATAACAGAAGGAAATGGGGTTAAATTTTAATGATGATGATGATGATGATGATGATGATGATGATGATGGTGGTGATAATGATGATGATGGTATTGATGATGATGATGGTATTGATGATGATGATGGTGATGATGATGATGGTGGTGATGATGATGATGATGGTGATGATGATGATGATGGTGATGATGATGATGATGGTGATGATGATGATGGTGGTGATGATGATGATGATGGTGATGATGATGATGATGGTGATGATGATGATGGTGGTGATGATGATGATGATGGTGATGATGTTGGTGATGTTGATGATGATGATGCAGGTGTGTGTTTGTTTATTGTATGTAGTTATGTGTGTGTGTGTGTGTGTTTGTTTTTCTGCCGGTGTGTAAGACAGTGCACGGAGGAATGAAAGAAGAGAGGAACGTGAGAGAGGAGAGGAGAGGAGAGAGAAAAAAGAGAATAGAGGAAAGGAAAGAGAAGAGGAAAGAACAAGAGAGGAGAAAGGGGAAAAGAGAGAAGAACGAAAGAATGACTAAGAGACGAAAGGAAAAGGGAAGAAGAAAAGGAGAGAGAGAGAGAGAGAGAGGAGTGTAAAGCTGAGAAATAAACGAGGAACATGGAAGTCAGCACCAGTCAGCATTACGGATAGGAGCGTGTACCATGGAGACTGTATTTCCACTTTCCCAGTCCTTCCTCCCTCCTTCCCTTTCCCAGCCCTCCCTCCCTCCCTCCTTCCCTTTCCCAGCCCACCCTCCTTCCCTTTCCCAGCCCTCCCTCCCTCCTTCCCTTTCCCAGCCTTCCCTCCTTCCCTTTCCCAGCCCTCCCTCCTTCCCTTTCCCAGCCCTCCCTCCTTCCCTTTCCCAGCCCTCCCTCCTACCCTTTCCAGCCTCCCCTCATTCCCTTTCTCAGCCGTACATACTGATAATATGCAAGCGTCTTAAAATTTTCCTGTACTTTCTCCACGTCTTTTGAAGCCGCCAAGGAGTTTCCCATCCTCTAGGAGTTCAAGGAAAGCTGAATGTATTATTAATCTGTCAGGTTTCAAGGGAATGACCCACCTGTGATGTAGTAGGATGTAATAGTGAAGATGTAATTGATAGGTGGAGGCAAATTGAGGTGCGCGGAAAGAGAGAAGGAAAGCGAGAGACGTGAAGAAAAGTAAAAGAAGTGGAGAGAGAGCGAGAGACATGAGGGAAATTAAAGGGAAGAGGAAAAGAGAAGGAGGGACATGAAGAAAATGAAAGAGTAAAGAAAGCGAGAGACGTGAAGAAAATTAAGACAAAGGAAAGAAAGTGAGAGACGAAGAAAATTAAAGAGTAAAGAAAGAGGGTGACGTGAAGAAAATAAAAGAAAGGAAGAAAGTGGAAAGAAAGCGAGAGACGTGAAGGAAATTAAAAGAAAGCGAGAGACGTAAAGAAATTTGAATGATAGAGGAAAAGAAAGATAGAGACGTGAATAAATTTTAAAGACAGAGGAAAGAAAATGAGAGACGTGACTAGAAGGAAAAGTACTCTGTATGAGGAATTGGAATTAATAGGCGTAACATATACCGAAGTCAGACTTAAGCCACGCATTAGCCGGGCTGCAGCGTTGTTAATCCGACCCTGAAGTAGGCTTAGAGGGAATTAAGGCAGGGATGTGATTTCGCGAGTAAACAGATTATTTTGTCGTAGGCTTACAGGGAATTCAGGCAGGGATGTGATTTCGCGCGTAAACAGATTATTTTGTCGTAGGCTTAGAGGGAATTAAGGCAGGGGTGTGATTTCACGAGTAAACAGATTATTTTGTCGTAGGCTTAGAGGGAATTAAGGCAGAGATGTGATTTCACGTGTAAACAGATTATTTTGTCGTAGGCTTACAGGGAATTAAGGCAGGGATGTGATTTCACGTGTAAACAGATTATTTTGTCGTAGGCTTAGAGGGAATTCAGGCAGGGATGCGATTTCGCGCGTAAACAGAACTGTCATGTGCCTGAGAATTATACCTTGGGCGTGTGACTTCATGTGAGGAATTAAAGTGTACGAGTGTAGTGTGGTTGTAGGTACTTATTTCAACCAAAACATGTACATAAGCGGTATTTGATGATCGTAAAGGTGACAGCGCCGTGCACAGGGATCAGAGTAAACATAGTGATTCAAGACTAATATGCAAGTGTTAAAGATTGGCTGTGAAGGTCTCAGTAACAAAGAAAAACTGTTGCTTAACTCAAGATTATCATTCTCTGCGTCTCTGCCATATACCACGTTGGATGGTAATCAGCTGACTGGATGCTAGAGGCGCGCGTACACACACACACACACACACACACACACACACACACACACACACACACACACACACACACACACACACACACACACACACACACACACACACACACACACACACAGTCACTGACACCAATACACACATACATAGGCTAAACAGGTGGCCATGTATGGAAACCACCACATACACACAACATACAAAGCTACCAGCAAACACACACACACACACACACACACACACACACACACACACACACACACACACACACACACACACACACACACACACAAATGGCCATACTGTAGGTGGTGAAAAAAAAAATGTACATATGTTATCCTTCCACACCCGAAAGTTTTATATACGTAAGAGAGAGAGAGAGAGAGAGAGAGAGAGAGAGAGAGAGAGAGAGGGAGGGAGGGAGAGAGGGAGAAATTTAAGAAAGGAGGTTTGCCTGTGAGAAGAGAAGAAAGTGAGAAAGGAGGTGAGAAGAAATGAGAGAGAGGAAAGCGGGAAAGGAGGGGGTCACAGTAAAAAAATAAATAAATAAATAAATAAATAAAAGAAGGGAGGAAACTAAGAACAGAGATGTAGAGGAAAATTGAAAAGATAGTGAGAAAGGAGAGGGTGAGAAAATAAGAAAGAAGTGAGAAAGTAAGAAAGAAGTGAAAGAATAAGAAAGTAGAGGAGTAAGAAATGGAAAACAAGAGGAGACGAAGTGAGAAGGGAAAGAAGTGAGGGAGTAGAGAAGTGAGCAAGTGTGAAAGGAGGGAAGTAAGAAAGGGAGAGAGTAGAGGAATGTGTGTTTAGTGTATTTATTGCTTACTTGATAAATACACTTCCTTGCTAGTGTATTGTCGTCTTTCTTGGTACTCTGTCACTCATGTTTACACTGAACACATAGCTTACCTGTGTGTGTATGTGTGTGTGTGTGTGTGTGTGTGTGTGTGTGTGTGTGTGTGTGTGTGTGTGTGTATGCCGACTTTAA
>NC_137015.1:5729950-5749950 GCF_032717465.1 Coenobita brevimanus
AAGACGAAGAAGGAAGAAAGAAAAAGAAAATAAAAAAGATGAAGAAGAGAGGTCGAAGAAGCAAAAACAAAATACAAAAAGAAGAAATGTGATGGAAGGAGCAAAAACATTCAAAATATAAATAAAAGATGGCACTTTTTAATGTTTCCAGCTGAAGTATATCTAACCTGTAACTTTTTCCAACTCCAGATTTTTCCATAATTGCCACCACACATCATTCACCCCAGATTTCCCGCCAAAACGGTCCCGGTCGCGCGTTTTACGAGAGGTGGCGGGATATCGCGAGGTTGGATTTTCTCTCACTCGCGCTGCATTTAGATTATTGTTTTTATTTATTTATCTTTTTTATGTATATCTGTGTTTTATTTTGTCGTTGGAAGATAAATGGGGGAAAAAGCTGGGAAGTATTTTTATGTAGCGAAATTTTGGTTGTCTCACGTATATTGTTTTGTTATGATGATGTGGAGAGGAAGGTATAGAAAACGAGTATAAAATGGCGCATGGGAGACTTTTATATAATTAATAATAGTTTGATTCAAAGTTACTCTCACCCTTGTTTATAAAAAAAAAAGAAATGTTTGAGTTAGTATTACCTCTCGTTACTAAAGATATATCTGTGTTTTAGTGATATGTATAAAAAATAGCACACACACACACACACACACACACACACACACACACACACACACACACACATTCTCTCTCTCTCTCTCTCTCTCTCTCTCTCTCTCTCTCTCTCTCTCTCTCTCTCTCATTAAGGAAGGGCGAATGAAGTTTATGGCCGACCTCGAGGCCTGTGGCGTGACCTGGCGCGAGTAGGTAAATAGATAGATTGATAGATAGATAAATAAATAGATCCATAGGAAGGTAGGTAGATAGATACATAGCTAGGTAGATAGATAGGTAGATTGATAGATAAGGATAAAATGTATAAACGTAGGTAGGTGGGAAAGGGATAGATAGATAGGTAGATAGATTGATAGATAGAATGTATAAACGTAAGCAGGTGGGAAAACGGATAGATAGATAGATAGATAGATAGATCGATAGGTAGATGGATAGATAGATAGGTAGGTAGAGAGATTGGTAGATAGATTGATAGATAGATATAATGTATAAACGTAGGCAGGTGGGAAAACAGATAGATAGATAGATAGATAGATGGATGTAGGTGTATTGATTGAGGAATAGATAAATGTAGATCGGCAGGAGGGAAAGCAAAGATAGCCAGGTAGATAGAAAGATAGGTAGATAGATAGATAGATAGAAAAATTAGGTACTGGTGCTGTATATATGTAAGTAACAGGATGCATATAGATTGAGGTTTTGGAGAAGACAGATAGATAGATAGATAGATAGACAGATAGATCGAATGCAGATACACCAACACAGCTCCATATAAAGATGCTGAATAATTGGATGCTTAGGTAGATTGATGTTTTAGGCAGAGCAGATAGATAAATAGATAGATATAGAGGTACGGAATATAGATAAATAGATAGATAGAGAGGTACAGAATAGATAGATAGATAGATAGAGGTACAGAATAGATAGGTAGATAGATAGATAGAGGTACAGAATAGATAGATAAATTGATAGATAGAGAGGTAGGCACACAAAGAGTTGAATTAGAATATACAAACAAGGGGACTTGAAACAGATGCATAGCTAAAGAGAGAGAGAGAGAGAGAGAGAGAGAGAGAGAGAGAGAGAGGTGAGAGGAGGGTATACATCGAGAAATAAAAGTGGTATTAAGAGAGAGAGAGAGAGAAGAGGGTGTACAAACGTAGAAGAAATAAAAATGGTATTAGGAGAGAGAGAGAGAGAGAAGGGGGGGGGAGGTGAGAAGAGGATAGACGGTACAAACTTGGAGAAAATAAAAATGGTTTGAGAGAGAGAGAGAGAGAGAGAGAGAGAGAGAGAGAGAGATGATGATGATTGATGATGATGATAAAGAAAAAGGTACTTAATCTGACTGAACATATACCGTCATTATTAACATTATTATTAACAGGAATGACGGTGTTCTGCTTTCCCGGACCAAACTGAATCAAGGCCACGTGACCTTAATTGCAAGAGAACGCTGTAATTGCCCCTGTATCCTGTCTGTAATGGGCAGGGAAGCTGTAATGTAAGTGTTGTAGGAGGCGATGATTGGAAGGGTAGGGAAGCTTGTATGATATAAGTAATTCTGGTTTTGTGTCTGTGTCTTTGTGTGTCCTGTGTACGCTCGTTGTGTCAGTGGAAAGAGGTGGTGGTGGTGGTGGTGGTGGAGATGGAGATGGTGGTCGTTGTGGTAGAGGTGGTGGTGGTGGTGGTGATGGTGGTGGTGGTGGTTGTGATGGTGGTGGTGGTGGTGGTGGTGGTGATGATGATGATGATGATGATGATAAGGAGGTGGATGAGGATTATATAACAGACCAGAAGAGAGAGAGAGAGAGAGAGAGAGAGAGAGAGAACATACCAACCCACTCTCACCTTAGGTATATTAGCTCGAAGTGGAAAGTGACAAGTAGAAGAGAAATATTAGGCCAGCTTTTTGCCTCATGCTGTAGTGGTAGGTAATGATGCAGTATACAGTGTTGGACAAGAGTATCGTGTCAGTTGTGGGTCTGAGAAATGTCACTGTGTTTCAAAAGTTAGTGTTCATTGTGTCACTGTTTATCGTAATGGCTGGTAATACAGTATATATAAAACTATCTATCTATTTATCTATCTCTCAGTCTATCCATCCATCCATCTATCTATCCATCTTTGTATATAATGGGCGAGAAGGAAAGGTTGGTCCTGGATAAAAAAGGTACAAAATAAAGTAGCAGGTGGTGTGTGGGAGAGGGTGCATGGGTGGGTCAGAAAAGTGCCATGAAGAGCGATCGAGGGAATCATTAGCTGATGAACGAAGGTAAGGGGGTTGTGGAGGGGTGGCAGGCGGTGTGGCGGGAGGTGGATAAATGACAGGGTAAAAGTACGGGGTGGAAAGATCGGTGTACGATGATATACTAATTATATATATATATATATATATATATATATATATATATATATATATATATATATATATATATATATATATATATTACATTAAACCTTTAAAAAATGACCAAGAAGAGGATGGAGTGTACCAAAAGACTGAAAAATAAACCGATGAATCACGAAATACATGAGGGAATGCGTCATGCTGGCAATAATGGGTGAGCGAATGAATAACGGTTAACAAGTGGGTGACAAGAATTGTGAAGAAAACGGACAAGAAACAGCGTTGTGGGTAAAACAAAAAGCAGAATCAACATTATGAGTAAAAAAAATATTTATATCATGGGTGAAAAACCTGTGCTGGGTAAGAGTCGGGTGATGAGTGGGTGCGGTGCTATGAAAAGCGGGGTAGACGGAGATCATTAGCTGATGAACCAGGGCGCAGGGGGGCAGGGGGGGAAGGACGCGTTTATGAAGGAAAATATTTGAAAAGAACGTATACTGCACAGGAGGAGGAGGAAGAGGATGGAGAGGAGGAGGAGGAGGAGAAAAAGGTGTTGGTGATGGAAGGTGGGGGGGGGGAGGAAATGAACCGGGAAAAGACGACAGGTATTGTGTGAAGGAGAAAAATATCTGAATAGAGGTAGTAGATGAGAGGAGGAGGAGGAGGAGGAAGAGACGGAGGGGGAAGAGGAGGAGGAGGAGGAGGAGAAAAGGAGAAAAAAATAAGAACTGGAAAATGGGTACAGTAAGGAGAAAGAAGAGGTAGAGGAGGAGTAGAATACAGGAGGAGGAAGAGGAGGAGTAGAATACAGGAGGAGGAAGAGGTAGAGGAGGAGTAGAATACATTGATGAAGGCGAAATTTGGCATAAAAGAGCAACAGGTAAAGATGGCGTGCAGAGACGGTGGTGGTAGCGGGGTGGAATTGGTCCCTGGGGTGGGTTTGTGGGTTCGGTGGGGAAATAAAAGTGTAAGTGCTTTCATCTCATCACAGGAGGCTTCTTCAGAGCATCAGACATCTATATCTATCACTGTCTACCTACCTACCTACCTACCTACCTACCTACCCACCCATATCTGTCTATTTGTATGTCAGTTGATGCTATATCTATCTGTCAGTCTCTCTACCCATCTCTATCTGTTTGTATGTCAAGGAAAATCCTAAGGCATGAATTGACGCATCTCTCTCTCTCTCACTCCAAAACTTGTGAAGATTGCAATATAGGAAAGAGCCTGAGGAATTCTTGTTTATTTCTGTAACGGAGATATTGGACGCTGCCTGTTGCTTCATTTCTCTGCCATGACGTTCTCCAGTCTCTGAGGAGGAGAACATCCTCTTTGATTTATTGACATGCTTCTCTTCTCAGCTATCACACTCTGCAATCTCGAGACAGTAATGTAATCGCTTGCTTCTGTGTGTTTATGTCTGTTACCAAAATATCTCAAACTCAAATGGGCATATTGGATCCAAACCTTGTGGGCAGTATCGCGGATTGTATGGCTTGAACTGGTTAGGTTTGGGCGAAGCTGCGATGATATGCCTCCGATTGCCAGAGGATTACCGATGTAGTTTTTTAGTGATGACGGGCGATACGCAGTCGTGGACGAATGCTTTGACTGTCCTTGTTTTGTGTGTTTGTTATGTATTTACCTTGAGTGGGGGGAAATGCAGTACACTTACCGAAACTACTGATTGCACAGAAATTACAGAAACGCAGGACTTAACATGTACAGTATATAGAAAATGTAGGACAGTTAACCTCTTCAGTCCGCGTACGTCATGTGTTTAGTCATCTTGCTATCTCCAGTCACTTTTATTCAGGTTACCACGAGTCCTTCTCCTTACCACGTAACCACCACGATAAAGTTCTTGGCTACCTCAAACGCCAAACATGCCTTAGTTGTCTTGTGAGATGTCGAAAGTTTGTGACAATGTTAAAGACCGTAACGACCCTTCCTCAGTGATTTTTTCCGTATATCTCAGTATCCTCTTTGTCATTGATGTAAACACCGTAACAGTTTTTCCTTAATGATTTGTTCTGCACGTTATTTTTCAATATCCTCTTTGTTATTGATGTAAAGACCGTAACAACTCTTCCTCGGCGATTTTTTCCGCATATCTCATTATCCTCTTTCTCATTGATGTAAAGACCGTAACAACTCTTCCTTAGTGATTTATTCCTCATGTTATTTTTCAGTATCCTCTTTGTTATTGATGTAAAGACCGTAACAACTCTTCCTCAGCGATTTTTTTCCGCATTTTGTATCTCAGTATCCTCTTTGTTATTGATGTAAAGACCGTAACAACTCTTCCTTATCGATTTATTCCGCAATTAATATCTCACTATCCTCTTTGTTATTGATGTAAAGACCGTAACAACTCTTCCTCGGCGATTTTTTCCCGCATTTTATATCTCAGTATGCTCTTTGTTATTGATGGAAAGACCGTAACAACTCTTCCTTAGTGATTTATTTCGAACGTTATTTTTCAATATCCTCTTTGTTATTGATGTAAACAATGTGGATATTAAAACTACGAATAACCTATAGGAGAATGTTATGGTGTAAATCGGAAAATAAATCGCTAAGGAAGGGGTGTTAGGGACCTTCTTACGCCACCTGGAATACGTACCTTCCTCCGATGACTGCTATTTGGTTTATTCCCGCTGCTGCCTGATTAATTTATTCAGGTTCAGGAAAAAAGTAAGATTGATTTTGTACGTTCAGTTCGAGGAGGGGTAGTTTCTCTGTGTCTGTCTGTCTGTCTGTCTGTCTCTCTCTCTCTGTCTCTGTCTCTCTCTCTCTCTCTCTCTCTCTCTCTCTCTCTCTCTCTTTACCTATCTATCTTTGTCTCTGTGTATGTCTGTCCATCCATCCATCCATCCATCCATCCATCCATCCATCCATCTATCTACCTATCTATCTATCTGTATCTATCTTTCTCTCCTGACGAATGTATTATTATCACAGGGGAGACTTTACACTGGAGGGGTTTGATACAGCCTTCATTATTTCTAAGCTGAATAAAATCGCCTGAGAGCAGTAGGAAGGAAGTATAAATCCGGTAATCGCTACTCTCTGTAAGAATTAACCGCTGCTTCCAGTCATTCAGATATGCAACAGGTCAACTCTGGAACTGTCTCCCTCTATCTGTATTTCCTACTGCCTATGACCTCCAGACTTTTAAACGCAGTGTGTGTCCAGGCATCTCGAAATGTACGGATATTAAATTAGGTTATCTGATACTGTTTTTTTGTTTTTTTGTTTTTTTGGAGGAAGTATTCATGTGGGAACCTCGCCTTTGGTTCCTCCTTCCTTGAAAAAAGAAAAAAAAAGAAAAGAAAAAAGAGAAAGTGTTTAGTCGATCGTGCTGGCAAATCTCGGTGCAGGGGAACAATATTCGTGTCAGCTCAGCACAGTAAAAACATCTCTTAAAAGTAGACCTTACGATGCCACGCTTCTCCTGGCTCTATAGGTTATTTTCAAGGCGATTATTTTTACTTGGCCAAATCGTGTACAGTTCAGGGACACGTACACTCACTTACATACATACGTACATAGATGCTTTTTCTCTCACGCACACAAACACATACCTGCTCTACACACACGTACGCACTTACTGTACATATATACATTTTCTCTCTCTAAGCACGCACACAAACACATACATTCTCCCTACACACGCACGTACACACATACATTCATACTTACGTTCTGTCTCGTAACACGCACATAAACACATACGTACATACTCTAAACACGCACATAAACACACACATACATACTCACCACACACACACGTACATACATACATACATACACACATTCTCTCTAAACGCGCATAAACACATACATACATATTCTCTTTACACACGCGCATAAACACACATGCGTACATACACACATTTTCTCTCTCTCTCTCTCTCTCTCAGCATTCACACATCACTAATTCCTTTTCCTTCCTGCCTTCATCTCACAAGCCAAACCATCTACACCTATTTTATTATTATTTATTTATTTATTTATTTACACTATATACACCTGTGAGTTATTTCATGGACGAGCAAGTGTGGGTGTAAGTGTTGTCCTCTGTTTATCCCTTCATTGTTCATTTATGTTGTAGATAGATGGATAGATAAATAGATAGATGGATAGATAGGTGACAGGTGTATAGATAGATGGATAGATAATTATATAGATCGGTATAGGAAAACTGGAATAGATAGATGGATAGATTGATGACAGGTACATAAATACACATAGATAGATAGATAGAGATTGATACATACATACATACATACGTACATAGATTCATAGATACACAATATAAACAACAACAAAAATCCACCTAATCCCCAGGCATCGCACTACACTATATATTGTAAATCCTGGAAATCCCCCAAATCCCCCCCTTGTAAAAATTCTTCCTCTCTCCCCCCCTGACCTTCCCGGGTTATTATTGTCCCGTTTTCTGTTGGGGCTCTGGTATGGGATGGAGGGGGGCCTATGATATTTTTCCCTCCCATTAAGCTGAAGCCGTGGAAAGAGCAGGGGAAGGAATATTGCGGCGGTCATTACTTCTGGGACGTTTGTGGTGTGTGTGTGTGTGTGTGTGTGTGTGTGTGTGTGTGTGTGTGTATACTTTAGAATACATACATACCAGCAGTGTTGTCAGAAGTGGTGGTATTATTTCAACAACCATCACACATCTCATTCCAGCCAAGTAGCGTGGTATTAATCTCCATATAATACCAGGATTGATCATACCAGCGTAAAGGGTAATGGAGACAGTTTATTTTATTGTTTATTTATTTATTTATTTATTTAATTTTATTGTTTATTAATGTATATGTATTTATAGTCTTGTGAGTGCCTTTATTCCTCTCACCTGAGCAAAATAGTCTGTTGTTTTCCTGAATAAATTACTTTGACGTTTGTATAGGGTAGGGAAATTTTTGAGAGAGAGAGAGAGAGGGGGGGGGTACGTGTGTATGAACGCCCGGGTTTCCGTGAGCTGAAAAAAAAAAATCGTGTTTTTTTTTTGGGGGGGGTGGGGGAGGGCCTAAACAGCATATATAAGTAGGTCCACATTAGTGAAATGAAAAGAAATTATTTGCTGGCAGGTGATTGCATGGGTAGATAGAGTGATTGATTGATAGGTAAATAGATGGATAGATAGATGGGTAGATGGATGAATGAATGGATAGATAGATAGATAAAAGGATGGATAGATGGGTAAAAAGAAAGATGAATGGATGGATGGCTAGATTGGTGATTGGTAAAGAAGTGCAGATAGATAGATAGAAAATACCTGTTCTCTGTTCACCTTAATTATAAGTAAAATCGCCATCTCATCTTGAATGCCGCGCAGTGGGAGGAAGTTAACACAAGAATAAGGTGCTAGTCATGAAGAAGTGCTAGGGAAAGGATGTAGAGCCGTAGTATTATTTTTGCCACTGAGCCACGGGAAATAGGCTTCAGAAGGACGAAAACCTCTGCCAAGTGAATGTGAGCGGACTACTGGCGAGAATTTCAACTAGTGCGTTATATTCTAGCATTCCTTTTTTCCCCTTTCCATCAACTCTGTCAGCAAGGTGGGGAAAAATGAAATGAAAGTTGCGTGTGCATGTGTGTGTGTGTGTGTGTGTGTGTGTGTGTTGTTGTATAGTTGTGTATGGTTCCCTTGACATGCTGTTGGGGATGGGGTCTGTGCGGAGGGAGGGAGAGAGAGTGAGAGTATATTGCAGGTCTATGTGTATGTGTTGATCTGTCTGTCTTTCACCAGATTGCTGTGTAGTGTTTTGTTGATCGATTGCTACATTCTGTGTGTGTCTGTGTATACCGTATATATATATATATATATATATATATATATATATATATATATATATATATATATATATATATATATATATATATATATAGTGTAATATGTGTGTGTGTGTGTGTGTGTGTGTGTGTGTGTGTGTGTGTGTGTGTGTAGAACAATCGGCCAAATGCCATAGTCACAGTTCTAGGTCTAGCTGTGATGTAGCAAGGACAACAAAGAGTTTTTTATCCACTTTGCAACAAACGGAGTGGAAGGGTTGAGTGTCAGGCAAGAACAGAGCGATTCCAGTTTAGAACATTCGAAGGTCAAACTTACAGGGCAAGGTCATAGTTGATCCGTGTGTCTGTGTGAACTAAATAACTGAAACAATTTTGATCTGATTTAGACAGTAATTGATGGAAGAGTTAAAGATCAGTCAAGGAGTTAATGCTTTGATATTGAGAAGAATAGGTCAAAGGTCAAAGGTCAAAGTCACGGGGAAAGGTCAGATATCAAGGTCACAAGATAAGATAAACTCAGTGTTGATGCGATTTCGACCCAACTTGGTGGAAATGTTAAGGGTCAGGCAAGAATGAAGTAGTTGGATTTTCGGAGGAATTGGTGGAAGGTCAAGGTCAAGTGGAAATATCATATGTTTGGCCTTAGACCAGGTGGTGGGCGCGGGTGGTGGACTCTAGGGGTGCTCCTTCTTGTTTATTTGCTTATGTGTACTTATTTATTTGTGTTTATTTATTTATGTGTATGTTTATTTTTAGTATGTGTATATATTTATTTATTTGTATTTATTTATATACTTATGTTTATTTCTCTGTATTTGTTTGTTTTATTTTATTTATTTATTTTGTCCTTATCTGTTTATTTGTACTTTTTTATATATTTCTTTGTGTATTTGTATATTTATTTTTATTTGCTATCGACTTAGTTTGCATAAATAAACAGTAGCATACCAGCGAGGCGCATTACCCGTTAACATATTCACTCGTATATTTTCTACACTCTGGGTTTTTAATATCGACGCAGTTTGCATAGAATTTAAATAGGAAGGAATATTAACCCTCCCTGTTTTAAGTTAAGCTTGTATGTTATGGTTTATTAATGCCTTCAGCCCGTGGACGTCTTTGTATTCTTATTTGATGCTTCCAGACGATTTTATTCAGATTAGGGTGGATTTCATTGAGGTAGGAAGGTTTTTATTAACCCTTTCACTCCTAGGATTCTCTCAAATTGAATGAAATCATCTGGAAGCAAAAACACCACCGATGATGATAATAATAATAATAATAATAATAATAATAATAATAATAATAACTCAGTAAATTCACCATTCCTCTTCATTACCGCATCTAAGCGCCATCTTAAGTGGCGCGTATAAAACTCTGCGGTTGCAACTTGCCAAATTTCATTCTTCAAAGAGGTACAGTGACTAGTGAGCGAGTGTGCGAGTGACACAGTTAGGGACACACTGGATTGGGTAGCTGCTTTGAGTATGACAGAAATAAACCGACGACGAAGAGGTGCCAGGGTATTAAAGACTGATAGATACTGATAGATAAATAAATAGTGTGGGAGATACACGTAAATACAGATACATGAATACGAGTTCGTACGGACGTAGACACTTTCAGACAGACATACAGATAGATGAATAGATAGATAGATAAACAGGTAGAGAGATGGTACGGTATGCCTATATACGGACATACTATTCATGGATACATACAGACGGACAGACAGATAGACAGACAACAGTAGACAGAGAGACAGACAGATAATTGATGTGGTGGTCATGAAATCCGTTGTGGTAACAGTAACGGTAATGGTAACGGTAACAGCTGGTCCCATATTGTCCCTTTGTCGGGTATAGGGGCCCGGGGCTAGGCTACCGTTGGCCATAACATTTAATCCATATAGTACGATGGCTCTCTCTCTCTCTCTCTCTCTCTCTCTCTCTCTCTCTCTCTCTCTCTCTCTCCACACACACACACACACACACACACACACACACACACACGTCACTGTAGAGAGAGAGGAGGGCAGGGAAGGACATGTGTGTGTGTGTGTGTGTGTGTGTGTGTGTTGAGGGGAATGTAGGGGGACAGGTTGAGATTTAGGGATAGAGATACATAATGGTGTGTGTGTGTGTGTGTGTGTGTGTGTGTGTGTGTGTAGACAGAGGCATGCTAGAATGTATAAATTATTGATGTATGTATATATAGTTGTATTGTCTTGCATACTTGCTTGTGTACATGTATAAGTATTTGCCTGTGTATACCATAGATGTATGTATGACTGTACCTGTATGTATGACTGTACCTGTATGTATATATGTATGTATTTATGTGTATGTATGTATGTATGTACTATTTGTATGTATGTATGTGTTACGGCGGACACACAGCACCCGTCTAACAACACACACTCACCCCTTATCCATCCAACTCTCTGATGCAAGAACTGAGAAGTATTCCCAATCCTTCTTGCAACCAGCTGGTCACCTCTACACCTGTCTTTCTCCACCTCTGATCCTCCTGCCTTTGATCTCCAGTCTTTTAACTACTGTGTGTTCATGCATCTCCAAGTGATCGGTTCTTGAGTTTTTTTTTTTTTTTTTTTTTTTTTTTTTTTGAAAGGGACGAGTTCTGCACGCTTCTAGGCTTTGTTTTATTTATTTTTTCTTTTTTGCATATGAATCAATTTGTGTGTCGGGGAAGGGAGGATAGAGGTGTGTGTGTGTGTGTGTGTGTGTGTGGGTGTGTGTGGGTGTGTAGGAGGGTTTGGGATACAGTAGATCTATATAGGAAAGTGAGTGTGACTTCAGGGCATATCTGTTACCATCTCCCCTTCCCTTCACCCCTCCCTTCACCCTTCCCCTCACCCTTCCCTTCACCCTTCTCCACCATCACTACCACCGTTCCACTCTCCTCTCCGACTACCATTCCTCTTCACCACTATCACCCTCATTCTAATCTCTTTCACCACCACCACCATCATCACCATCACATTCCTCTTCCAGCACTACCACCTCTCTCTCTCTCTCTCTCTCTCTCTCTCTCACACACACACACACACACACACACACACACACACAATTGGTCAGCAATTAATTTAACAGCAGGGGTGAGGAGGGTTGGCAAGAGGGGAGTTATTCTATTGCCTCTCTGTCTCTCTGTCTCTCTCTCTCTCTCTCTCTCTCTCTCTCTCTCTCTCTCTCTCTCTCTCTCTCTCTCTCGTGTTGCTGGTAGTAGCTTCTTTATTACCTCCGTCAGTCGATAATATTCAGCTCAGAGACGATTTCCTCCTTACTCTGTTCTTTTATTATTCCTTTACCAAGCTGTCTTTACTGTTTTGTTCTCCCTGCCTCTAGACTACTTTATTCAGCGTAGGGGAGACTTTTAGGACTGGAAGAGGTAAATAAAGCCTTCAGTAAATCCTAAAGTCAACAGAATTGCTTTATTGATACCTAAAATAAAGGGGAAATGACGTCATCGCAGGTAACTAGTCTATTATTGTTTCTGTCGTACCATTTTCAATATTTTGTTCCTCCTCCCTTGAAACGATTTGAATCAGCTTAAGGTAAATATAACCGTGTAAGACGGGGGGAAGGCAGCGATATGGCAGGGGACAGGGCGACATGGAGGCGATTTGTTTGTGGCCACCCTCTTTATGGGAATGTGTCATGCTACAGGTAGATAGATAGACAGATAGAACTCCTTCATTGCAGTAGCATCCATATTATATTTTTGTTACTGTCACTCGATTTTATTTAGAGTTGGACAGACCCTTCTCGCTGGACAGGTTAATGGACAGGGACATGTATAACGCTGGGGATACTGAGACTGGAAAGGTAGGGCACACGTGTTTAGTACTTACCTGTATGTGGATAAGTACACAGGCACATGTACACTCTTCTGCCACTCCTGTACGGTAAATCAGTGGAAGAGGTTGGGTGTAGTAGCAGGTGGGAGAGGTGTAATTACAAAGCCCGGGCTGGGTGTAGCAGGTGGGGGAGGTGTAAGTCAGGTGTGGGTGTGGGGTGAAAGTCTTAAGGTAGAGGTGTATCTGCCTTACCTGGACGGCCATTGTTTTGCCACTGTGTATGCGGTAAGGAAGCTCTCTAACACCTCTTCCCTAGCGATTTATTTTTGGATATGGCGGGCTGATATCCTTTTGTACTTGATATATTTCCGGTATGGCAATGTTGGAAGGATTTGGTTAACACAGAAGGGGACAGTAAGATGTAATAAGCAAAACAAATCGCTTAAGAAAAGGTGTTAGGGAGCTTCCTCAACCGACGAGAATATTTGCTCTGCGGGGAGATGGTAAAAGAGGACCTGATGTCGGAGTTAAAACACAAGATTTTGGTGAATAGTAATAGTTCCCAAGATCTTTACTAGTAGACTGAGTTAGAATTGCATCTGTTATTAAATCCTTTACTACTACTACTGCTAGATCGAGTTAGAAGGGTGGCAATTTCTATCTACTTTACTGCCAGACTCCTCGACTAAGCCAGGAAAGAAAAGGAAGAAGAAAAACCAGGAAAAGAGAGAAGAAAAATAGTCGGAAGTCAGAGGAATAAAAACCAAAACACGTGTTGGTAGTGAAGGGAATGTTTTAGTGGCGGAGGAAGGGGCGCAGGGAGGGTTTTATCTCTCTCTCTCTCTCTCTCTCTCTCTCTCTCTCTCTCTCTCTCTCTCCTACATTCTTCTCTGCTCTCCTCGATTTCCTTTCCCATTTTTCTCCATCTTTTTTTTCCTCCATCTTTTTTTTCTCTCTCTCTCTTATCTCTCTCTCCTATCTTTATTTTCTCTCCCCTGTCATTTATTTCCTTCCTCTTTTTACCGTCTTCTTGTTCTCTCCTTCCTCTTTTTTGTCACTCCGCTCGTTTATATCGTATTTTTTATTTTCCCCCTTCCTGTTCCTCCCCTTTTTTTCCATTTTCGTTTTCGTTTTTTCTTTCCATGTACAATTAATTCACCACTAAGAGACGTTTCCCCTAAGCTGGCAAAAATCATATGTAGATAATGATAATAATAATAATAATAATTATAATGAGAACAATTATAATAATAATAATAATAATAATAATATAATAGTAAATAATAATAATAATAATAATAATAATAATAAGACTAACGATAATGATGATGATGATAATAATAATAATAATAATAATAATAGCAATAATAAATCATACTGCCTTGTCGGGGCGAAGTAACTTATATGCCGGGTATATATCATTTTTAATACCAGTGAGGTGTAACCATATGGGAAAAAAAAAAATGTAAAAGAGAGAGAGAGAGAGAGAGAGAGAGAGCATTTACTCTTAACTTGGCAACGATCCCTAACCCTTTTCAGCTCGTTTGATGGCCAGGTGTAGTTAGATTGATGGACCGATTTGACTAGTAATCAAGGAGACTTATGCATGTCTTGGCAGGTGACTAACTGTATTCACATTGTAGGGCCGATTTGACTAGTAACCAAGGATACTTATTCATACCTTACTGTCATTAGTTAGGTAATAGGTGTACCGATAAAAGGTGTAGTGATAAATGGTGTACCGATAGAAGGTGTACCGATAAAAGGTGTACCGATAGAAGGTGTACCGATAAAAGGTGTTCCGATGAAAGGTGTTCCGATAAAAGGTGTTCTGATAAAAGATGTTCTGATAGAAGGTGTACCGATAAAAGGTGTACCGATAAAAGGTGTACTGATAAAAGGTGTTCCGATAAAAGGTGTACCAAAGTTGTACCGATAAAAGGTGTTCCCCCTCTCAGATATCCCCCACCCCTGCCCAGCGACTGAGCCCTCTCTGTAAGCCATCGTGACAAGGCCAATCAGTCCAGAGCCCCGAGCAGACCACCAAGCCACTGAGCAAGAGAGAAAAAGAGAGAGAGACTGTGTATAGTGGGGCATGATCTGGTCACCTCTGAAAATTGAAGCATGAAGTGTACAGTAAAATAATAACAATAATAATCACAATAAAAACTGAAAAATATATATAAAGATCGCAGAACAAAATATGATCTTCCCAGTAATCTTTAGGCACAGTCAGGACGCATTTGAAAAGCGGGACGTGAGATGTACGGTTTAATAACTTCCAAGGGCGTGACTTTGGTTTTGTTCTTGCTAATTCCAGTGGTTTTTACTCAGCTTATGAACGGCTGTGCATGGACGTTTTATTAGGACAGGTTTTGTGTGACGGACAGGTGGGCAAAAAGAGACAAAGAAAGAGGAAGAAAGAGCAATAGAGGCGAAGCGATGCCCGTTGGTTTTTCCAGCGTAATCTTTTTCTTTGTACGTTTTACAGAACCTATATTGCACAGTGTTTTAGATAGGTAGGTAGGTAGGAGGGTAGGTTAAACAGAAAGGGAGGTAGGTAGGTGGGTAGGTAGGTAAGCAGATTAAATAGTTAGATAACTAGGTAGGTAGATGTTAAAGAGGAAGGTAACTCGCAGCGTGATGTACGGTACCAGCGAACGGAGGAAGACATGAATTGGAGAAGGGTAGAAAGTACGTCAGTAGAATTGGTGAAGGATAGTAACTGTGTGGAATTAGTGAAGGATAGTAACTCATTGCATATATATAGTTACAGAAGCTGAACAGAGGAAGGAAAAAACCAAGTTTAAAAATCGGTACACCAGATAACAGGTGTCATCGCTTAAAAATCTGTAACAGTTGGACGTGAACAGCTGAATGTTGAAAGTTGGTGGTAGACTAATCTGGGGAAGTGAGTTCCAAAGAGATGCAG
Organism: Coenobita brevimanus; assembly: GCF_032717465.1. Classification (NCBI taxonomy): domain Eukaryota; kingdom Metazoa; phylum Arthropoda; class Malacostraca; order Decapoda; family Coenobitidae; genus Coenobita; species Coenobita brevimanus. The sequence continues at coordinate 5,745,503 of NC_137015.1, forward strand.
TTCAGGAAAAGAATTTATTTCCATGGGCAGAAGTTCTGCAATATGGCAGTGTGACAGTCCAGTAATGAGCGCTACTAGATGCCCATGCAGCACGGGGCAAGACGAAGATAGGTGCCACAGTGGGTGCAACTTTGTCTGAGTATTTGTCATTAAAGTATCTGTAAAATAAAGCAAGGGAGGCGACATTCCTTTTTACCTGTAGAGGAGGTAGTTCATTTGTAATTACTGGGTTTTTAAATATTCTTATAGCTTTGTTGTGAATTTTGTCCAGTTGTTTTAGTGCAACCTCTCCACATCCACCCCGCAAGGGTGAGCAATATTCCAGCTGAGAGCGCACGTTACTCCTGTAAATAATAGTTAACTGCTCGTCAGTGCAGAAGTTATGGATTTTTTCCAGTAGACCAAGTTTTGGGGGGAGCTGTTTTAGCAAGTGATTTAATATGAGATGTCCAGCTGAGGGCATTGTTAAGTGAAACACCGAGAATTTCAATACCTTTAGAGATGGGAATATTGGTTGCATTGAAGGCAATATAGGAATCAGGCAATATCTGTCTAGTATTAAACTCGATATATTTGGCTTTTCACGGGGGAAAGAAATGGAAATTACTGAAGGCGTTGATATTAAACAGAGATGTGGTTATGGCGGCTGGGGGGGGGGGGATTTGATAAGTTTGTGTTAGTGCCCACATTAACGTTATGGCTGGGAGACTGCTGTGACGTGAGAGCCAAAAGTCACGAGTAAGTGCAGAGGAAATGTGTGTGTGTGTGTGTGTGTGTGTGTGTGTGTGTGTGTGTGTGTGTGTGTGTGTGTGTGTGTGTGTGTGTGTGGAGAGGATCAGAAATAATGTGATAATCAATAGATGTGGAGAGTAAGGGGGACGTGGTTGCTGAGCTGGTAGAGAGATGGTCGGCTGTCCTGATGGTCGCAGGTTCGATTCACGGCTGGAGTAGAGACCAGTTTAAACAACTGAATTTTATGAAGACTCTACTGATGTACTATAAGATTTTTCAACGTGTCATAAAAACACTTACGCTAATTCTAACACGCCAGTCCTATATGAGACAGCCCTTGCATGTATTCAATATGGACGGTGGGTGTTAGTGTCGAAGTGGTGGCATGTGGAGGTGTGTGGTACGTAGGAGGACCGCTGGGTGTTAGGGAAAGGGCTCTCAATCCTATGGCCAGAGACGAAGGCATCAAAGGAGGGGATGGAGTCTGTCATAGCAGGGATGGAGAGAGAGAGAGAGAGAGAGAGAGAGAGAGAGAGGCCTTTTCTCCCCGCGGTATCGCACCAAACACACACCCAGACAAACTCATACACACGGAAAATTGCTGCAAAAAAAACAGACCACGGCGGATTTCTCTCTCTCTCTCTCTGTCTCTGTCTGTCTGTCTCTCTCTCTCTCTTTCTCTGTCTCGTATAAACACAGTATATATCACCTTTTTTCCTTTCCCCTTTGCTCTTTTCTCATTATTTTTCGTTTCTTTCACCTTTTCAGTTTTTTTTTTTTTAACTGTACTTTCTTCTTCGCTCTTTTCTCACATATATATATATATATATATATATATATATATATATATATATATATATATATATATATATATATATATATATACTGTATATATATATATATATATATATATATATATATATATATATATATATATATATATATATATATATATATATATATATATATATATATATATATATATATATATATATATATATATATATATATATATATATATATATATTTTTTAGTCTTTTCTCACTCATTTTTCTCACTCAAATTTCTCACTTTATCTTTTCTGTCTTTAATCATTTTTTCACCGTATTTCACTCGCTCTGGTGTCCCTCACCATTTCCTCACTCGCTCTTTTCTTACTGTTTTCTCACTCGCGTTTTGCTCACAGTATTTCACCCCCTCGCATATCTCACCATATTTTCTCACTTTCTTTTCACCTTCTCTTTTCTTCCGTCTGTTTACTCTCTCTCTCTCTCTCTCTCTCTCTCTCTCTCCTCATAGAGTTTGTGTAGAGTCAGCCTAAAACACGAATTACTCTGCCCAAGGGAGGTATGCGCTCTGTGAATACCCCTCTGCTATCCCTCCCTCTCTTGAAGTGGACATATTTTTTTTTATTCCTGTCGATTTAGGCCTGTAGTCAACCGAGTGTCATTCTGTTATCCGCTTAAAATGAAGGGAAGTAATGTTTTTAGTCTTATTGGTGAAGGTATGCAATCTATTGAGTACGCAAAGTGGTAGATGTAATGTTTAAATGTTAGATAGTGGAGGTATGCATTCTACTGAGTTTCTGGTACCCTCAGTCGCCTAAATTGGACTTTCATGTTTTCTCCCCTGTCAATTGAGGTATGCCCCCTACTGAGTTCCTTTCCAGTATCCTCAGCTAAGGAGGACCGGGGTAGTGTTAGTTCAGCCGTGTTGGTGGAGGTATGCGTTCTTTGAGTGTCCCTTCAGTATCGTGGCTCTTGCGGTTGAGGGACGTAATGTTTTCTGCTTCGTCAGTGGAGGTGCTTGAGAGAGAGAGAGAGAGAGAGAGAGAGAGAGAGAGAGAGAGAGAGAAATTACTATACCCTGTTCACTTCAACTTGAGCTAAAATTACTATCTCTCCATCTTAAATGTTGAGGTGTAACAATAGAGTAACACTAGAATATGGTGCTAGTCACGAAGAAGTGCTGTAGAAAGAATGCAGAGCTGTAGAAATCGATCAGCACTAAAATATGGTGCTAGTCACGAAGAAGTGCTCTAGAGGGCTGTTGTATTGTATTTTTCTTCCATTAGCTTACGTGAAAAAAGCTGCAAAAAGACAGATACTAAAATAAGATCCTAGTCACGAAGAAGTGGTCTGGAAAGCTTATAGGACTGCAGGAAAACTAAAATCTGGGCCAAGTTAAGGTGAAAGGAGTACCGTAACCCATTTAGATCAAGGACGTCTCTCTCTCTCTCTCTCTCTCTCTCTCTCTCTCTCTCTCTCTCTCTCTCTCTCTCTCTCTCTCTCTCTAATCAATCGACGTATCTCACCCAAACTCTTCATCTTCACCAGTAGTGCTAATATTATCACCAGTAGTGCTAATATTTGACCAGTAGTGCTAATATTCTCACCAGTAGTGCTAATATTCTCACCAGTAGTGCTAATATTCTCACCAGTAGTGCTAATATTCTCACCAGTAGTGCTAATATTTCCACTAGTAGTGCTAATATTTCCACCAGTAGTGCTAATATTCTCACCAGTAGTGCTAATATATCACCAGTAGTGCTAATATTTCACCAGTAGTGCTAATATTTCACCAGTAGTGCTAATATTTCACCAGTAGTGCTAATATTTCCACCAGTAGTGCTAGTATTTTTCACCTCTCTTCCTAGGAACGATGCGATACGGTCTGTGTTATCTTTGAGGGATCTTGTGGTGCTGAAGAGACGTGAAAGATTTTGACACACCCTGTAATCACACTCTACCCCACCCTCATCCAACGACATCCACTCTTCCCACCCTACCCTCACCCACCGTCATCCACCCTTCCCACACCCACCCTCACCCAACGTCATCCGCCCTCACCCACACCCCACCCTCACCCAACGTCATCCGCCCTCACCCACACCACACCCCACCCTCACCCAACGTCATCCACCCTCGCCCACCGTCATCCACCCTCCCCACCCCACCCTCACCCAACGTCATCCACCCTCCCCACACCCCACCCTCACCCACCGTCATCCACCCTCCCCACACCCCACCCTCACCCAATAACATCCACCCTCACCCACACCCCACCCTCACCCAACGTCATCCACCCTCCCCACACCCCACCCTCATCCAACGTCATCCACCCTCCCCACACCCCACCCTCACCCATCGTCATCCACCCTCCCCACCCCACATCATCATCATCATAATTATTATTATTATTATTATTATTATTATTATTATTATTATTATTTCACAGGCATAATCACACTCTAATATCATTGACTTAAATATGCTTGATGGATCTGACTGCACCTGAAAAAATTAAGCTGATTTGAACACCTAAGTAAACCTAAAGACCTTAATTGAACTGAACAAGACCTGAACTGTACAAACTGAACTTCTTTTAATGTGTCAGAAGTGAACAAGAAAGACTATACTCCTTTTATTCCGACCTGGCCTAAAATCGCCACCCCTCCATCTTCAGTGCTGAGTTGTGGCAATAGATTAGCAGTGGAATATGATGCTAGTCACGAAGAAGTGCTGTGAAGAGGATTGAGAATCACAGTAGTGCCACTTTCTGCAACAAAAGCAACAGAAAATCAGCAACAAAAGGACGAAAATCTGGGCCAAGTAAAGTGAAAGGACTATGGAATGGATATTAACTTGATTGATCTGGTGCCTGAAATAATTTGACTGGATTCTGAAAGCCCTGAAAATCTATCTATCAATCTATCT
>NC_137015.1:5754950-5762450 GCF_032717465.1 Coenobita brevimanus
AAGAGAGGTGTGTGTGTGAAGGTAGGCAGGTGCTGCATGTCCGCCATTATGGTGAAACGATACGTACAGAGTTGAGAACAGCTGTGACTGAAATAATAGCAGTAGAAGATAGATAGATAAGTAGACAGATAGATTGATAAACAGATACCAGGTTGAGTAGAGAGAGAGAGAGAGAGAGAGGGAGTGGCAGGGCGAGATTGAGGGATTAAGAGAAGGGAAGTGTGAGTGAGATGGGATGGGATGGGATGGCGTGAGCAAATGTGTGTGTGTGAGAGAGAGAGAGAGAGAGAGAGAGAGAGAGAGAGAGAGAGAGAGATGCAAAGATTACACAACCTTACAGTGCCAGTGTGATGCTTTGACCTTTTAGTTAATAGAAAGTGTAGTCCCAGGTCAGTGAAGTGAGAGAGAGAGAGAGAGAGAGAGAGAGTAGATAGATAAATATACAGATAGATGTGTAGAGAGATACGTAGATATACAGACAATACATACCCATCGAGTCAGATTAAATGATCAGGCGAGATATTATTCAGGAAAAATCATTATGCATAGAAATAGAGTAGAGGGAGAGAGAGAGAGAGAGAGAGAGAGAGAGAGAGAATAATGGAGTTAAAGTGAATACAGAGTGAGAGAGAAACTTGTATGTAGTCAGAGAGAGAGAGAGAGAGAGAGAGAGAATGTTGGTAGTAGCGGCTTTAAGAATTGTTATTGAACCCTACAACCCTTCTCTCTCTACCACAACTACCACCATCCCTACCACAACTACCACCATCGCTTTCATACTTCCTGTCACCTTTTGTTTTTTTTGTTTTTAAGGTACATCTGGGTGTTACTATCGCTACAAACATTTTACAGCAACTACCACCATCGCTACCACCATCGCTACCACAACTGCCAACATTCCTCATCCCGCTGCTAAAAATTACTTAATGTCTCTCCTTCATTGCCACCTCAACTGCCATTATATTCTACCACAACTACCACCATTACCCCCATCATCACCTACCACAACTACCATTATATTCTACCACCATTACCATAACTACCACCGCCACAACTACCAACATTACCTCTGCCACACAGCTACCAAGATTACCTCCGCCACCACAACTACCAACATTACTACCACTACCACAGCTACCAACATTACCTCCACCACCACAACTACCAACATTACAACCACCACCACCACTACTACCAACATTACCACCATCACCACAACTACCAACATCACCACCACCACCACCACAGCTACCAACATTACCTCTACCACCACCACAATTAGTATCCCCTCTAACTGACGGTGTGGCTGTGGGGTGGTGGGAAGTGTGTGTGTGTGTATATGTGTGTGTGTGTGTGTGTGTGTGTGTGTGTGTGTGTGTGTGTGTGTGTGTATGTGTGTGTGTCGTATGGTGTGGTATGCTGTGTGGTGAAGTGTGGTGTGTTGCAGTGTAGATGAGATTGAGAGTATAGTACTGTGGTTGTGTGGTGTGGAGTGTGGTGGAGTGGGGTGTTAAGTGTGGTGGAGTGTTCTAGTGTGTTGGTGGAGGGTGTAGTGTTTTACTGTAAGTGATTTAAATTTCGCAACACCTCTTCCATGGCTACTTATTCTGTACATTATCCTTCACTAGCCTCTTGTATGTGTATATGTAAACTGTATAATAAAGTGGTATTCCGTAAATAACATACAAAGTAATATCAGAGGGTATTACTGTATGTTGAATAAGTCGCAAAGTAAACAGTGCTACGTAACCTCCTATGCCGCAGAATTTGGCCCTTAGAGGTGTGGTGTGGTGTGGTGTGGTGTGGTGTGGTGTGGTAGGGATAGTGACGTAACTCCACACCACACCACACCACACCACACCACACCACACCACACCACACCACACCACCCCCACTGCAACTAATATCTTTCCGCTTAATGACATTGCTCTCTCTCTCTCTCTCTCTCTCTCTCTCTCTGTGTGAGAGATAGAGAGAGAGAGAGAGAGAGAGAGAGAGAGAGAGTTACTTACACAGACCATAAAGAGAGAGAGAAAGAGGAGGAACATTGACCGTTTTTCTTCTCCTCTCCTGTGTATACATGAGAGAGAGAGAGAGAGAGAGAGGGGGGGGGACACGGAACATTAGGCAATACCGTCCCGTGGGTTTCTTGACGTTAGAAGAGTGTGTGTGTGAGCAGGGTTGCTATCTTAGGCCTTACACAAACATACATACATACATACATTCATACATACATACGTACATACATACATACATACCTACATTACTTTCATTCATTCATTCTTACATACATACATACATACATTCATTCATACATACATACATACATTCATTCATACATACATACATACATTCATTCATTCTTACATACATACATACATACATACATTCATTCATTCATTCTTACATACATACATACATACATACATAACATAAATAGATAGATATTGATAGGCAGAGAAGATGGTAGGTTTGTAGGTAAGTAGGTGGATGTGGGTCTACATACATACATACAAACGTACATACATACATATAAATACATACATATATACATACATACATACATATAAATACATACATACATACATACAGTACTTTCATACATTAATAAACTGAACTGTTATTAGGCAGATAGAATAATGAGTGGATTGTTAGATAGGCAGGTGAGTGGATGGATTGATAGATATATGAATGAATGGATAGATGGATGGATGGATGAAAGATAGTTAGAGAGGGAATATATGAGTGGATAGATGAATGGATGAGTAGGTTAGTCGTTGGCCGCTTGGGTGGCTGGAAGGATAGGAAGATAGATAGATAGGTAGGTAGGTAGATAGATAGATAGACAGACAGTAATTGAGATGCGGCCACTTGTCTCATGTGAGTGCTGATAATTTAATACATTTGTGGTGTCATTTATCTCTAACTCGACTGAGAGAGAGAGAGAGAGAGAGAGAGAGAGAGAGAGCGCGTCACCATACTGTATTTAAAACAATCACTAAGTCAGCATGGTGGCTGCAGGATACCAAACCCCAGTTGCTGTTGTTGTTGTTGCTGTTGATCCATCCCAGTGTGTCTGGCTGAGTAGACCCATCAACCACAGGTAAACAACCGACCATGCAGGGCCGTCTCGTGCAGTGAGCAGACGTTCCCTGTGGCGTAGCGCGGGGAAAAGTGTGGCGGTTTGACTCTTCGGTGGATGCCGCATTGCTTCTTTCCACCCAGTTAACAAGGGCACCATAGTTGGTTCCACTTCACCCCGTGGTCTGGTTATATGGTTACCACCCAGCGTTGGATACCGTATCATGGGTTACAGGAAACCGTCAGACTTGTCACTTGGTGTAGAGCCACCTGAGTAGTAAAAAGTGACAGGAAGGAAAGGGAGAAGTGGGAAGAGAGGAGGACAGACACAGAAATAGGATGATAAAGATGAAGGTGAAAGTAGGCAGCAGTACGGCAAGTGAGTGTGTGATGGTCGCTGCCACCTACCACCCAAGTAAACGATATTGGTGGGGGTGATAACGTTTATAGCAGTTGGGGTAAATGGCGGTCATTCTCTCTTACAAACACTCCACAACACCTCTTTCCTTTTTCTTCCCTTTTCCCCTCTTATTCCCTCTTCCTTCCACCCTCTTCACATTGCATAACCCCCCTCCCTAGTCCTCACACTCCGCCATCCCTCCTCGCCCTACCCTCTGCCCCACTCCACCTTTGTCCTCTTACTTTTTCTTCATTTCCCCCCTGTTCCCCTTCCCCCCTTCTCCTGAACCATCTCCCCTCGTCTTCCCCTTCCTTTCGCCTCCTCACCTTACCCTCTTACTCTCCCTCCCCCCTCTCCTTTCGTCCCCGCACCTATTCTCTTCCCCCTTCACCTCATCCTTCCCCACTTTTCCAGTGTTTCACTTCTATTTCCCCTCTCCCACCTTCCTTCCCCCTCTCCTACAGCTCTCCCCTTCTTTCCCTCCCCTCTCCCTTTGCTCCTCTCCCTTCTCCCTTCCCTCCCTTCCTCCTCCCCCTTCCTCACTCCCCTCCCCCTCCCCAACAAAAGGCACGAGGCAAACTTCTGTGTCTTCAACCCAACACCTCCCCAGGGATATTGTTTTCCAGGCCTTAGCATACTTCTCTCTCTTTCTCTCTCTCTCTCTCTCTCTCTCTCTCTCTCTCTCAAAAGTGTCACAGAGGCACACACAAAAACCACATATATGTACAGTACAAAATCACCTGTCCTCTAATTACATCCTGATTAAAGAGAGATTCACCTGTCCCCTACCTCCCTCGTGTTGTGCTCTTTGGCAAGTGTAATGTATTCAGTGGAAGGCAAGGGAGGTGGGTAGGTGGACTTCGGGGAGCGCTTGTATTAGTGGGTGTTGGAGGGAGCAGGTGTTGGTATGGTCAGGGCCTGTGTGTGTGTGTGTGTGTGTGTGTGTGTGTGTGAGAGAGAGAGAGAGAGAGGGGAGGGAATTTGTTGTTTTCTCTCTGGGGATAACAATGTCCAAGAACTATATTTACAAACTATCTTCTCTCTTCTGAAGTCCCTCTAAGAACGTTTGTGTACCGTATACTGTAAAATAATGACGTTTCATCCATTACCCTCAAACGCTGTAAGGTTGGTCGTGTGCTGTCATTTAACCCTTTCTCCAAAGTCTGCTACAATCGGAGAAAAACTATTCGCTTTAACACGGCCGGAACTATTCTCACGGACCCGGAACTCTTCTCACGCGCCCGGAACTATTCTCACGGGCCCGGAACTATTCTCACCCCGGCCGTGAATAATTGTGTAACTCTTTTGTATTATTTTGAAAGGATCATGATATCTGTATGTGTGTTTCTCTCTCTCTCTCTCTCTCTCTCTCTCTCTCTCTCTCTCTCTCTCATGTTAATACCCTTCTCATTGTCTTTCACTTCCCCAATCACCTATCTTAATAAGCTGCCATATCATTCTCTCTCTCTCTCTCAGTAAAAAAAAAATATACACGTTTCAGGACCCACATTTTCACCCTTTTTCACCCCCACCGTAAGGATTAAAACTCCGCACCATTACCATCACCGTTACTGCCCCCCTCCCCTCCCCTTCCCTCCCTCCCTCCCTCCCTCCCTCCCTGCCCCTCAGGTGTAGGGGAAGGGGGAGGGGGATGATGACGGGGGGAGGAGAGGGGAGAGAAATGGAGGAGGAGGGAGAGGGGAGAGGATAATAGAGAGAGGGAGGAGAAGAGAGATGGAGGGGGAGGGAGAGGGGAGAGGATAGGCGAGAGGGAGAGGGGGAGAGAGAAAGGAAGGGATTATTATGGTGGAGGGGAGGGGAGGAGAGAAGAGAGAGAGAGCTGGAGGGGGAAGGGGAAGGGAAAGGAAAGAGGAGAGGGGGAAGGGGAGAAGAGAGGAGATTTGGGGAGGGGGAGAGATGATGGAGGGGATTCTTATAGTGGAGGAGAGGGGAGAGATTGAGGAGGAAGGGGAGGGGAGAGGAGAGAAGAGAGATGGAGGGGGAGGGGGAGGGGAGGGGAGAGGAGGGAGGGGGGAGAGAGAATGGAGTATATTCTTATGGTCATCACAAATTCCTTCTCGTTGGGATCGTAATGTCAGTGTGATCCGTGTATATGTAACTCCAGTCTTTGTACACCTTCCTTATCTCATGTCGTGCTTCAAATGTGCCTTCTAGTGTACTGATTAATTAAAAACAATGATGATGATAATTATAATAGTAGTAGTAGCAGTAGTAGTAGTAGTAATAATAATAATACTGATAATAATAATAATAGTAATAATAATAATAATAATAATCAATCTGTCTATTGCCAGACGCCTTAATCCCATACGGGGTGACCACAAACAAATCGCCTCCACGTCGCCCTGTCCCCCGTCATTTTACTGCCCTGCTCCCAGCTCACCCCCCACCTCTCCACCCCATCCCTCCATCTCATCCTTGGCCTCCCCCTCACTCACATACACTCTCCTCGTCAGTCTCTCACTCTCCATCCTCTCCACATGGCCAAACCAGCTCAGTGTGTTTCTCCTAACGCTTCCTATCACATCCACATCCACACCACAACGCTCCTTCACATCCTCGTTTTTCAGTCTGTCTCTCCATGTGAGTACACGTTCTCCGCTCAAATAATAATAATAATGATAATAATAATAATAATAATAATAATAATAATAACGAGAATTCTGAAATTGATGAAGCAATATTAAAAAAAACTCCTCATTGCGGATGATAATGCCAGATTCCAGATTAGAATGACAAGAGATAAATCCACACGTGTGGGCTGCATCAGATATGGTGTACAGTCTCTGAAATATGTACCGTATTTTGATGGTAGGTCCAAAAATGAAAAAACGTCACAAAATATTGATATGTCATAATTGCTGTTATTGAAATCTTAAGATGTAGACACTCTTAGGATTCTGAAAATACCTTTTTTCTTATTGAACACCTTATTTTAAGAGACCTTTGGTATGACTCAGAAATGTTTAGGAATTTTGACCTGTGACCTTGAGACGGAGGTCAAGGTCATTCATACTATGCAGATCTTGTTCACCCATGACCCACTACATTTTCATGAGTTTGGTCAAAATCGGCTAAATATTTCCGATTTAGCACTTTCAGGCCTGAGGCGACCATTTTGATTTTCCTCTATGGCTCAAAAAGTATTTGTTGGCTTTCAGTATCAGTACTCAGGTGCACTAGTATATGTTGACAACTACTTACTGTAAAATTTGCAAAGGAGTCGATCCAGTAGTTTTTGCTGCACAGGAGAATAAAAAATAAGAAATAAAAATAACATAGAGGGTGCTAGTGCTAGGGGGAAAACTGTGCCAAAAGAAGCCAGCAACCAAAATACGTCGCTTCTGAATATTTCATGTCTATCTAGAACGGTCTTGGAATGCCAGCCTTCTAGACCCCCCCCAAAAAAAAAAAATAAATAAATAAATACACTATCAATAAGAACTCCACCGAATTTGGAGTTCGTAATATTAATGACATCAGGTTTTAGTAAATGGTCGCGTAAACAGATCAAATAGACTTCAGTGTGTGTAATTAACATTATAATTAGTGTAATAAATTTTCCCTTTTCTAATATTAATTCGACACTATAATGTTGATTTTAAGAATATTCATCGCTTTACCCTTTTTTACTCAATCCTGTCCAAAAATTATCATCTCTCTATCTTCAGTGTTCAGCTGTGGCAATAGATTAACACCAGAATATGATGCTAGTCACGAAGCAGTGCTGTGGAAGTGATGGAATGATGGAGAGCCCTGGTATTGTCATTTTCTGTCACCAGGCTACGTGAAATAAGCTGCAAAACGACGAAAATTTGGGCCAAGTTAAGGTGAAAAGGATATAGCTGAGGATTACTAGAAAATAGGTTCTCTTTGTTTTTTTTGAGATAGTTATAGATAGGATGCTAACTAGGTAACTCTCTCTCTCTCTCTCTCTCTCTCTCTCTCTCTCTCTCTCTCTCTCTCTCTCTCTCTCTCTCTCTCTCTCTCAGTAATGT
>NC_137015.1:5767450-5784950 GCF_032717465.1 Coenobita brevimanus
TCCAAACCTAAGTCCTCTACCCAGGGGCAATGCAAATAGTCCATGTCGGAAAAAGGGGGACACGGCGTAAAACAAAAACAAAAAATATGTGTGTGGTAATATTGAAAGGATGCATATATCACAAAATAGGTCAGTAAGGTGTAATAAGTAAAGTAAATTGTTTAGGAAAAGGTGTTATGGAGCTTCCTTAACAATCAGACCATGGGTGATTGTGTCTGATGTGATGCGTCAGTGAGGAAAGTGACGGACATGATTTAAGAGTGAAATTCAGTTAGTGGAAGGGTAGGCAAAATTTATCCTAACCAGTAGATGATGATGATGATGATGATAATAATAGTATTTTTAATAATAATAATAATAATAATAACGATAATAACTAAAAAGCGTAAAATTGTCAAAGGACAGTTTTCATACAGAAAAACTTCCCAAAACCATTGCAAACTAGAAACCGAGGTACAACGGGACCTTGAGGTCAAAGTCACTGATCTTGTGCATGTCACCTTTGGTCATCACAGTCTATAAGGCCACCAAGTTTGGTGCTGCAGCATTAATCCTTCATGGAAAATTTGGTGACATCTGGAATATCCGGAAAAGTCCCATTTTTTTTTACCCCAGGCGATCTCGGAGAATAATCAATCGATTGGAACCACACTTCCTTTCCGCAGTGTGGCCGCATAAAGGCTATATTGCAGTAAAATTTCATCTTGCTAGCTAAAGCAGTCTCTGAGATAGCGTCCTGGAATTCATTACCTACATGCTGAATAATTTACGGTGATCCGGTTTATGGAGTGCTTTGATATTTGGCCGGAAGAAACCGCCAGGTGGACGATTAACCTGACAGAGTTTGAAGGCTCGTGGCCAAAGAACCTCCGAGTAATGGCTGTTCACATTTTTAGACGGAAAAAATGCTAAGAACATTGACAAAAGACAAGAAAACTTCCCACAGGGATAATTATGGGAAGTTTGAAGAGTATTAATAATAATAATAATTTTAATAATAATAATAATAATAATAATATTATTATTGTTGTTGTTTTGTTGTTAAGTAAAAAGAGAAAAACACATATTCATTCCCAAAGTAAATTTGAGAAGCAGCAAACTTGAATAAGAGAGGGAAGACCAATTCATAAATCCTGCCCCTCAGTAGAAGATGTAACAAACTTAATATTACCATGGAGAATATCCAGTGGCTGTGGGTAGGTTGTCTGTTTACACTTCGTCTTAATATTTTATGTTTTTTTTTTTTCAGCTTTTTAATATCAGCTTAAATACAGTGCATAAATTATGTATAGTAAGAAAGCTAAATAACAATCCTAACAATCCAAATCACACCTTAATGTTCTCGTCTGTATTATTTCTAGAGTCTATACACCTGAATATTAACTCCGCCACTACCAAAACTATTTCCATCATACTGTTGCACAATATCACACCCGTATACGCGAATATTAACCCCTTCACCACCACGGATTCTCATATTCGTCAAATTCTTATATATTTGTCGCAGAAGAATGTTGACGTGGCGCTGGTAATAAAAGAACGTGTTAGGGTGATGTGTCCTCCCTCTCTCTCTCTCTCTCTCTCTCTCTCTCTCGTGAGGGGGGGGGACTGGAATGTGAGGGATTGAGTGAGAGAGGGAGAGAAAAAATAGCAGTAATATGTGTTGGGTTGGCTGAGGGAATACCTGATGAGGCGTGAGGTGTGTGTGTGTGTGTGTGTGTGTGTGTGTGTGTGTGTGTGTGTGTGTGGACGCGAAAGAGAGAAAAGAGATACGTCGATACAGATAGATAGATAGATAGATAGATCGTGTGTGTATGTTTCAACCTGTTTCTTTGTTTACTTGTTTATCGCCCCCCCCCCGCCACAAACAAATCCCCCATATCGATTACCGAAATCCCTCTAATCCGCCTAGAGCAAGAGCAGCCAATCCCTGTGTAAAACCTAATTGTATTCTCACTATCCTATAATTGCCTCAACTGTGTAGAATTTGTGTGTGTTCAGACTGAGAGGTAGAAGGTAGTGGTAAATGTGTGTGTGTGTGTGTGTGTGTGTGTGTGTGTGTGTGTGTGTGTGAGAGAGAGAGAGAGAGAGAGAGAGAGAGAGAGAATGACAAAGGAAGGGTATTGAGGAACTGAAAGACAATGGTAAGGATATTAACGAGAGAGAGAGAGAGAGAGAGAGAGATTATTTGGGAAAGTGAGATGTGGATGTTGATATGGCTAGGGATCGAGCAGGCTGGATGAATTTAAAACATAGTGTGGAACGAAACTTTGGCTCCTTTTTTTGTTCTGATTTTCGAAGGATGTGTGGATTTGTTTTGTCCCTGAGGCGGAGTTAGGATTCCGAGAGCTGTAATGGTCAGTGGATGAGTGTGTGGCCCATTTCTTTAACACGTTGATTTGGTCTTTCTCTATATTTTTTTTCTCTGTCAAGGATCCTACCTCACCCCGCCCTTAGGTGAGAAAAAGAGATGATGATGGTGGTGATGATGATGATGATGATGATGATGATGATGACTGACTCCTTAAAATTCTCTATTTTTTTTCTTCACCATCATCACCACCACAGCCCTGGTTTCGTCATCACCCTCATCACCATAATCATGACCTAATTTCGTTGGTTGGTTGGTGGTGTAATGAAGTATGGTGTGGTGGCAGCATCGTAACAAGACCCTCAGCACAATACACACAATTTCACCATCTCACTGTCAACGCATCCACACCATGTTTCCCCTCTTCTCCTTTCCCCTCTTTCCTCTTCTTCTGTCCTTCCTCTTCTCCTTTCTCCTCTCTCCTCTTCTCCTCCCCTTCCTCTCCTCTTCTCCTCCCCTTCCTCTCCTCTTCTTCTCCCCTTCCTCTCCTCTTCTTCTCCCCTTCCTCTCCTCTTCTTCTCCCCTTCCTCTCCTCTTCTTCTCCCCTTCCTCTCCTCTTCTTCTCCCCTTCCTCTCCTCTTCTTCTCCCCTTCCTCTCCTCTTCTCCTCCCCTTCCTCTCCTCTTCTCCTCCCCTTCCTCTCCTCTTCTCCTCCCCTTCCTCTCCTCTTCTCCTCCCCTTCCTCTCCTCTTCTCCTCCCCTTCCTCTCCTCTTCTTCTCCCCTTCCTCTCCTCTTCTCCTCCCCTTCCTCTCCTCTTCTCCTCCCCTTCCTTTTCTCTCTCCTTCCTCTTTTCCATTTTGTGTTGCCGTGTTCTAGACTCCCTTTTCCCTCTTCCATTTTCCCCTCTTTCCGCGTTTCTCTTCCTTCTGTTAATTAAGTCTGTTCTCTTACCTCTTTCCTCCTCTCTTCCATCTCTCTCTCTCTCTCTCTCTCTCTCTCTCTCTTTCCTCTTTATTCCTGACCTCCCCCTTCCCCTCTGTCCTATTTGCTTTCTTCTTTCCCCTCTTCTTTTCCACTCCATCCTCTTTGTTCTTCTTTTCCATCCTCACTTATCTTTTATCCATATTCACCCTCATTCACTCCCTCTTTCGCCCTTATCCTTCAGCTGGTAATCCGTTTCTTCCTCTCCCTTAGCCACCTGACACTTCTCCTCCCTCTTTCTTCCTTCCCCTTTGCTCCCCTCCTTCCCCTTCCTCCCTTCCCCCTCCCCTGCCTTTCCCCCCAACCCCTCTTTCTTCCTCCCTTCCCCCATTTTTCGTATCACCCCACTTTAAGCTCTTGAGTTACCAGTCTTCCCCATCCCCTTCCTTTTCCCCCATCCCTTTACTATCCCCTCACCTTCCCCATTTACTCCCCCCTCTTCCCCCTCCACACACCCCTTCCTCACTTTCTACCTGTCTTCTTTCCTCCCTCCCTTCCCTCCGCTCTCCTGCGTTCCTTCCTCCCTCCCTTCTCTCCTCCCTTGCTTCGTTCCGTCCTGTCTTCCCCCCCTTCGTCCATCCTTCCTTCCTTCCTTCCTTCGCTCTTTCCTCCCTTCCATCCTTCCTTTCTTCCTTCCTTCCTTCCTTCCTTCCTTTGCTCTTTCCTCCCTTCTCTCCTTCCATCTTTCTTTCCTTCCTTCATTCATTCATTCATTCATTCATTCCATCCTTCCTTCGCGCTTTCCTCCCTTCCTTCCATCCTTCCTTCCTTCGCATTTCATTTATTTCTGCCTCTCATCTCACACACACACACACACACACACACACACACACACACACACACACACACACACACACACACACACACTCGAACTCATTTACCATTCCTTTCCATGCCACCACCGCACCTCCCCTCCCCCTCCCCCCCCTCTCTCTCTCTCTCTCTCACCTGTGCACCTTTAGTGAGAGTAAGGTACAGCACAGACCAACACACACACACACACACACACACACACACACACACACACACACACACACGACTCATAAAGGCAGGTTGGGTCAGGTCACGTCGCTTCTTGCAATGACCCAGTTTTCGGCTGTGTGTGTGTGTGTGTGTGTGTGTGTGTGTGTGTGTGTCATTGGGGTACTTTTGAATTTGCTTTTGCCCCGTACATACAGCTATCGGTAGAGAGGCGGCCTGCGGTCCTGATGGACCCAGGTTCGAATCCCGGCTGGGGCAGGGAACAGTTTAAGGATTTGAATTTCATAAGAGCAGACTTTCCTGATCTACCAGATGACCCGCCGACATGTCATAAAAGTACCCCCGCTAATACCAATACACCAGTCCTGTATGAGACAGCCCTAGCATGTATTCAATATTGACGGTGGGTGTTAGCGTCGAAGTGGTGACATGTAGAGGTGTATGGTATGTAGGAGGACTGCTGGGCCTTGATAGCAGGCTGTGAAGCCTATGCCCAGAGTCGGACACATAAAAAAAAAAAAAAACTACACCCTCACCCCTCACTGCTACACCCTCACCCCTCACTACAACACCCTCACCCCTCACTACAACACCCTCACCCCTCACTGCTACACCCTCACCCCTCACTACAACACCCTCACCCCTCACTGCTACACCCTCACCCCTCACTACAACACCCTCACCCCTCACTGCTACACCCTCACCCCTCACTACAACACCCTCACCCCTCACTACAACACCCTCACCCCTCACTACAACACCCTCACCCCTCACTACAACACCCTCACCCCTCACTACAACACCCTCACCCCTCACTGCTACACCCTCACCCCTCACTGCTACACCCTCACCCCTCACTACAACACCCTCACCCCTCACTACAACACCCTCACCCCTCACTACAACACCCTCACCCCTCACTGCTACACCCTCACCCCTCACTACAACACCCTCACCCCTCACTACAACACCCTCACCCCTCACTACAACACCCTCACCCCTCACTACAACACCCTCACCCCTCACTGCTACACCCTCACCCCTCACTACAACACCCTCACCCCTCACTACAACACCCTCACCCCTCACTACAACACCCTCACCCCTCACTACAACACCCTCACCCCTCACTACAACACCCTCACCCCTCACTGCTACACCCTCACCCCTCACTACAACACCCTCACCCCTCACTACTACACCCTCACCCCGCCCCACTACACCCTCACCCCTCACTGCTACACCCTCACTACAACACCCTCACCCCTCACTACAACACCCTCACGTTGCTTTATTGATGACCTGCTTGCTTTATTGATGACCTGCTTGCTTTATTGATGACCTGCTTGCTTTATTGATGACCTGCTTGCTTTATTGATGACCTGCTTGCTTTATTGATGACCTGCTTGCTTTATTGATTACCTAGCCTGTGTATGTGATGGAGGAGTTCTGTTTCCCATCTCGCCCCGACTCTCTTATCTTCCCGCCTCCCCTCCTACGGTGTCCAGCCCGCCTTCTTTGCCCGCATCTTAAACTTTCTTAGTGGTTGGTATGTACGTCTTGGGTTGTAGGCGTCTGTGTTCTTCTTCCCAGGCTTCCACACGCACACGCTTATCTATGTGCGTGTCTGTCTGTTTATCTATCGCACTATATGCTTATCTACGTGTCTCTCAGTGTGTATATTTATCACACACACACACACACACACACACACACACACACACACACACACACACACACACACACACACACACACACACACACACACACACACACACACACACACCATCATTCCCCATCTCCACCATCTTTAAAACTTTCCCATATTCGCAACCGTTCATCTATAACATTCATTCTCATTCTTTCCTTCCGTCCTCCCTCTTACTAGTTACGGTACATATAGTGAAGAAATTAAACGCAAAGTGATTGTTCTCGGCGTCAGATGGAGCGAATTAGGCATCTCGAAATAAGAATTGGGTTTATTCTGCCATTTGTATTTGTTTCGTTAGGGAAAGGTAGATATGTGCAGGAATTTTAGACTTCCTTCTGCAGCCTAGTGTATGTGTAAGTGTGTTGAAACTAGTGTATGTGTAAGTGTGTTGAAACTAGTGTATGTGTAAGTGTGTTGAAACTAGTGTATGTGTAAGTGTGTTGAAACTAGTGTATGTGTAAGTGTGTTGAAACTAGTGTATGTGTAAGTGTGTTGAAACTAGTGTATGTGTAAGTGTGTTGAAACTAGTGTATGTGTAAGTGTGTTGAAACTAGTGTATGTGTAAGTGTGTTGAAACTAGTGTATGTGTAAGTGTGTTGAAACTAGTGTATGTGTGTGTTGAAACTAGTGTATGTGTGTGTTGAAACTAGTGTATGTGTAAGTGTGTTGAAACTAGTGTATGTGTAAGTGTGTTGAAACTAGTGTATGTGTGTGTTGAAACTAGTGTATGTGTAAGTGTGTTGAAACTAGTGTACGTGTAAGTGTATTGCAACTGGTGTATGTGTAAGTGTGTTGAAACTAGTGTATGTGTAAGTGTGTTGAAACTAGTGTATGTGTGTGTTGAAACTAGTGTATGTGTGTGTTGAAACTAGTGTATGTGTAAGTGTGTTGAAACTAGTGTATGTGTAAGTGTGTTGAAACTAGTGTATGTGTAAGTGTGTTGAAACTAGCGTATTTGTTAGTGTGTTGAAACTATTGTATGTGTGTGTTGAAACTAGTGTATGTGTGTGTTGAAACTAGTGTAAGTGTGTTGAAACTAGTGTATGTGTAAGTGTGTTGAAACTAGTGTATGTGTAAGTGTGTTGAAACCAGTGTATGTGTAAGTGTGTTGAAACTAGCGTTTGTGTAAGTGTGTTGAAGCTAGTGTATGTGTATGTTACCAGGAAGAGTGTACATTGGCATAGCCCCCATGTGTTTCCATAGCCTTTCCCCTAACCAGCCAGCAATACCCAACTACCATTCCACCATACCATTGCACCAACCATAACAGCCATTCCATCACCACTACCATACCAACCATACCAGCTATATTAACCATTCCGCCAACCATTCAACCAACCATACCGATGTCACTTAGGTCTAAAACTGCCTTGATCGTAAACCCATAATCGCCTTTGTGGACATAGTGTTATTGGCTGAGAGAATCACTACCTCATTTCAGCTTTATAGGAGGGGGTGTGGAGGGGGAGGGGGGTTATAGGGGGCTGTAGGAGGGGGAAGGGGGGTTTTAGTGGGGGGCTGTTGTCTCAGAGTGGAAGGGAGGGAATGGGAACGTGATGTTAGTTTAGACCGCGGGCAAGATGGTGGTGGTTGTTGAGGTGATGGTGGTGGTGAGGAGATGGTGGTGATGATGGAGGGGATGGTGGTTGTGGTGTTGATGAGAGTGAGTGTAGTAGTATGGATGATAGTTGTGGTGGTGAGGATAGTGGTGATGGTGGTAGTTGTGGTTGGTGAACATGATTATGGTATGGGATGATGGTTATGGTGATAGTAGTTGTTTTGATGTTGGTGATAAGGGTGAGAGTTGTGTTAAGAATGGTGCTAATGGTAGAAATAGCGGTTGTGGTGATGGTATTTGTGGTGGTGGTGGTGGACTAGGTAATGGTTGTGATGAGAGTGATGATGGTGGTGGTATTAGTATAATTGGTGGGTTGTGATAGTGAGGATGAGGGTTGTGGTGGTGGTGGTGATGGTGGTGGTGGTGGTGACAGTGGTGGTATTTATCAAGCACTGCACTACAGATGTATAATATTTTCAGTGGACATGATATTATGGGAGTTAATTAATACTTTACAGTTGATTTGGTGGAAATGCTTTAGAGGCAGCGGCAGTAAAATTACTCTTGGGTAACGTTTCCAGGCCAGTAAAGCCAAATAAATAACTTTGAAGTGTGGCAGAGTATGATGCAGTGCTAATATATAAGTGTGGCTGGAATTACGATTTGGCTTATAATCCCTGGCTGATACCGTTCACAGCTGAATAATATAAATATATTTTTCACATTCAGATCATGGAGATAAAGGGACGAGGTCATTGAGCGTGACCTCGGGGTTAAAGGAGTAAATAGCGATGCTGCCAGAGATCGAGCAGCATGGAGAGCCGCCATTGGGTGACCAAGGCCGACGCATGCAAGCATGTTGGAGCCTTCAAAAACGAAAACTATCTGTATGTATATATATATATATATATATATATATATATATATATATATATATATATATATATATATATACAGTATATATATATATATATATATATATATATATATATATATATATATATATGCAGAGAAAGAAAGATAGATAGATAGAGGGAGGGAGAGAGAGCGTGGGGGAAGATGCAGAGAGAGAGTGCGAATATATTAATCAGCCTTTCCAGCAGTGCCACAGAAGGACGCCTGCTTACTGTGACAGCTACAGTATATAACCGGTCAGCTGAGCTACTTTGTTGAATTGTACTGACCCCCACCTACCTCACCCCAATTCACCAGGAGGTAAATGGTGAACTTCAGGAAAGAGTAGTTTCAGCCTGCAGCCAACCGGGCTAGCGTCCCGACGAGCCTGGACACCCAGCACAAAGAACCACAGTATTACCCACAGTGGTTGTTGCCTG
Source organism: Coenobita brevimanus (assembly GCF_032717465.1). Taxonomy (NCBI): domain Eukaryota; kingdom Metazoa; phylum Arthropoda; class Malacostraca; order Decapoda; family Coenobitidae; genus Coenobita; species Coenobita brevimanus. The sequence continues at coordinate 5,776,327 of NC_137015.1, forward strand.
TGTAAGAAGCCTGCTGGAGAGGATCCGTAGGTGTTGGGGGGTGTGCTCTTAGTTGTGCCCCTTTGCTGGCTGGTTGTAATACTCGTGGTGCTGGAGAAGGACTTTCACCTGGTGGCTGGCTCCTCGGCCTACTAACGTCCTTCAACTCCCTCCCTATCCCCCAAGAGGAAGATGGTGGACTACAGGAAAAGGGCATCTTAAGCTTTCTGTCCATCGGGTTCATGTCCAGACGAGCCTGGGGTTGCATCTTCATCTGCTACTACAATTACTACTACTACTACTACTGCTACTACTACTACTACTACTGCTACTACTACTACTGCTACTACTACTACTACTACTACTACTACTACTACTACTACTACTACTATTAATACTACTACTACTACTACTACTGCTACTACTACTACTACTACTGCTACTACTACTACTACTACTACTACAGCTACTACTACTACTACTAATAATAATAATAATAGTAATAATAATAATAACAGTGCTGGTAAATGTGCTATACTCTTTTTACCGTAACTTGACCCAAATTTTTGATACTTTGAAGCTTATATCACGTGGCCTAGTGGCAGGGAAAAACAATGCTATGGTTTTTCATCCTTTCCCCAGCACTTCTTCGTGACCAGCATTTATATCCTAGTGTTAAGGTCTTGTTATAACTCAGCATTCAAAATAGAGATATGGCAATTTTAGGCCAAGTTAAGGTGAAAAGATTATAGTATTTTTTTTTACTGAAGGTGACACTGCAATTGATGTATGTTGAGAAATTTGTGATGCTGACCTCCCCTTCCCCCCCTCGTCAGGTGTGCTGGTGACCTGTTTTAATTAGTCAGTCCAGTGACCTCACCTGGCCCCGCATCTGAGCCACACCTGTCACCACCACAACAGCTGCCATTATCACCGCCACTAACACTGCCACTTTAGTCACCACCACTGTCACCACCATTATTGCCACCACTACTGCCGTCAGCACCACCATATCCATCTTCATCACTACCACAGCTGTCGTCAACGGTACTATCATCATTTACCATCACGACCACGATAGCAATCACCACCACCACCACCACCGGCACCATTATCACTACCACCACCACAGACACCATTATCACTACCACCACCACCACCACCACCATAGGCACCATTATCACTACCACCACCACCACCACAGACACCATTATCACTACCACCACCACTACCACCACCATAGGCACCATTATCACTACCACCACCACAGACACCATTATCACTACCACCACCACCACCACCACCATAGGCACCATTATCACTACCACCACCACCACCACAGACACCATTATCACTACCACCACCACTACCACCACCATAGGCACCATTATCACTACCACCACCACCACCACAGACACCATTATCACTACCACCACTACCACCACCATAGGCACCATTATCACTACCACCACTACCACCACCACAGACACCATTATCACTACCACCACTACCACCACCATAGGCACCATTATCACTACCACCACTACAACTACCACAATCATTACTACCATCACATCTAACATTACTACCACCTCATCTATAAGTATCAACACCACCACCACCACCACAACTACCACCACTATTACCACTATCACTACCGCCACCACCACCACCCCCACCACCACCACCACCACCACCACCGCCACCACCACCACCAGCACCACCACCACTACCACCACCACCATTAGCAGGCAAATTGATACAGCAACATAAAGTCAGCTAATTCCCTCGTCTCTCTCTTTACTATTTTCTCTCCTCCCCCTCCCTCCTTCCCTCCTGCTTGCCCTACTCTCTCTCTCTCTCTCTCTCTCTCTCTCTCTCTCTCTCTCTCTCTCTCTCTCTCTCTCTCTCTCTCATTTTCACATATATTATTCTTTCACCAACAGGTTTATCCTTGGGGTGAGGTGGGTGGGGGAGAGCCATCGCAGGAACTTCAGGTATCCCTTCAGGTAAGAGTTTGGTGTTGTTTAGTGAAGTTTAACTGTATTATTATTAGTAATAGTAGGATGAGTATTAGTTTTATAATTGCTCACTTAAATTGCCTCGGCTCGATGTCAAAAGGCCAGAAATATGTGATTACTCGGGAACCGGTGGCCCGATTGGGCAGGAAATTGTTTTATTCTTCAAGTTAAAGCATTTTAACAGTACCTTGCTCTAACAAAAATTGCGCTACGTTGCGCCGTTTTTGCTGTGTTGCAGTAACAAACAAACCAACAAACATACAGACATCTGATTATAATTATAATATAGATTATTATTATTATTATTATTATTATTATTTTGATGTATGAAGTCACGCATGCATACGTACATACATGCGCACACACATTTATTTATTCGTACATACGTACATGCATACATAAATATACATAGATTCATATAGCGGTATACGTAAGTGCATAGATATTCATATATACATATACATACATAATACAGCGCGTGAATATATTAGATGCACACACACACACACACACACACACACACACACACACACACACACACACACACACACACACACACACACACACACACACATTCTCTCTCTCTCTCTCTCTCTCTCTCTCTCTCTCTCTCTCTCGTATCCTCCATACATCATGCTGCCCTCTCATCCTCCTCCATCTATATTCCCTCCTTTCTTCCCTCGCTCTCCCTCTTCCCCCATTTGTCTTCCTAATCCCCCCTCTCCTTCCCCTCCTCCTCGTCTTCTCCCTCTCCCCTCTTCTATCCCTTCCTCCGTTCTTCTTCCTCTCCTCCTCTTTCTTCTCACTCTGTCCCTTATTTATCATTCCTCCACCTCCTTCTTCTCCCTCCCTCCCTCCCTCCCGTCTTTACTTGCCCTTTCCTCCTTTCCTACCTTCCCCCTCTCCTTTCCTTCCCATCCTCCCTCTCCCTCTTCCTCCCTTCTCTCTTTTCACTCTCCCTTACCTTCCTGTCCCCCTGCCTTTCCCTCTTCCTCTTCCCATCCTCCCCTCCCTCGTTCCCCTTCCCTGTCATCTTTCCCTTCACTTTCACCTTTTTACTCATTTTCCTCAGTCTTTCTCCCCCTTTCTTACCCCCTCCTCCATTTTTCCTCTTCCCCTTGCTTCCCCTCTTCTCATCTCTGCTTTTGGGGAGGGGAGGGGAGAGGAGAGATGTTGGGAAGGGGAGAGGAAGTGAGGGATGTTAGAGGGAGGGGTGGGGAAGAGAGGGATGTTGGGGGGAGGGGAGGGGAGGGGTGTTGGGGAGAGGAGAGGGGAGGGTGGAGAGAGGAGCGGAGATTGTCAGCCCACACAATACCACCAATCTCAACAACAACAACAACAACAACAGCAGCGTCATGAAAGCTACATTAACGGTACAACAACAGTAGCATCAAAGCTTCATTACAACGATACCTTCACAACAACAACAACGAAAACTATACCAATAACATTAACTTTGTCTTTGAATGTGTGGTGAGTGAATGGAGGTGGTGTGGTGTGGTGTGGTGTGGTGTGTGTACAAGAGAAACAGTGTGGAGTGGTGTAGTGTGATATAACGTTGAGCTGTGTGGTGTAATGTAGTGTAGCTAATGTGTGGTGTGGTGCAGTAGCGATAGCCTCGTCACTTGAACAATACATCTAGGAGCCACACTTGTTATCATGAATGCTGCTAATTGTCTCCCCCTGTGGATGAAGAGATGCCATTATTCTTAGCAGTACACGCTGTTGGACCCATCGCTATACATCACACTTACACGTCTATCTCAGTAACCGGGCCACCACTGCTTGTGCTATTTTACACGTGCAGTGGGTGTAAGGTAGAGTCCCCGTGTGTATGTTTCAGGGCTCAATATTTTACACTGTGTAGCAAAATAACCGCCTGTAGTGTATTTACTCCAACCTGACAGAGATCCCTAACCCCCTTCAGCTCTGATGATGGCCAGGTGTATTTAGACAGGTGGGTCGATTTAACTGGGAAACCAAGGACACTCAGATACTCATTCCTGCCTAATAACTGAAGCTCAGCGAATTTCACGTAACCACAACTTTCTATGCAAGTTGTGAGAAAGACTAAGGACAAGTAAAAATAACCAGAGTATAGGGATATCATACACTAACACACGACGAAAGGATTCAAGACCTATTCCACGGTCGGTTTCTTTTTATGTCTACGTCAAGGATGCCCGGCACAGTAGGCGTCACTGGGGGGGTACGGCACTCAGTAGAGATGCCGTGTTAAGTGTTGTGATAATCATGTCCATGTTAAAGTTTCGTAACTCGGGCCAGAGGTGAGAGGAAAGAAAGAATCCAAGCGCTAACCCCGCTCTCTCTCTCTCTCTCTCTCTCTCACCCAACATTTCCACTTGTAATGGATCACGTACTGGGAGCCTCTGTTGTTGTTGTTGTTGTTGTTGTTGTTGTTGTTGTTGTTATCCTGGGTTCATCTGAGCGTGAACCCGGTGGACTGGGGGGCTTAAATTCCGCTTCTGCAGTCCTCCATCCTTTCGGGGGATAGGGAGGGAGTTGAGGGACGTTTCTATAACCGGGCAGTGGAGCCACCCGGTCATTATGGTGCTAGGGTGTGAAGGCGTCTCATACAAGCACTGTCTACTTAATATAGTGTAATGTGAAGTTAGTCTCTCGGTCCTCTGCTCCACCATCCACTCGCTTGATGTAGTGCTACTTTGGTGTGCCTATGCTCTCAGTGACCAGACAGATGAATTAATACTTTAAGAAACCATTTACTGCGCTGGGTGGTAACCATATCGCCCCTTTACTACCACAGAGTCCTCTTAAATCAAACACAAAGGTTGGATTACATGGCTAAATAGCAAAGAATAATAACGTAAATACCAGAGAGTAAGGAAATATACCGGTAATGTAGAGAGGTATAGAATGGAAAGTGGTATTAAATGTAGGAGAGATATACCACTATACCAGCGTCATTTAAACCCCTTTGTGTTAACCAAATCCTCAGCCGCGTTTAGTTAGGCTTACATATATACCCTGACTGAATTGGGGATGGGATTGGATTGGATTGGGTAGGGTGGGATAGGATGGTGCAAGATAGGATGAGGTAGGATAGGATAGGATGTGTGTGTGTGTGTGTGTGTGTGTGTGTGTGTGTGTGTGTGTGTGTGTGTGTGTGTGTGTGTGTGTGTGTGTGTGTGAAAGTGAGAGGAGAGGAGAGGACGAGAGAGAGAAATGAAGAGAGGGAGAGGGAGAGATATAAAGGGGGAGGGGGGGAGGGACAGCATACCCCCCACACTCCAATAAATTATGTACACCCATCCTGCCAGACCCCCCTCCCTCTACCCTACCCACATCATATCTTCATGTATGCACTGGACTATATCTCCCTGAATATACCTCTCTCTCAGTATACCCCTCTCAGTAGATCTAGTATATATGCCGTATACGTAAGATTATATTTTTGGTGTCGGGCTTCTTCGTTACATCTTTTCCTAGGCGATTTATGTTATATGTTAAGCCTTGTTATATTCTTCTGTGGTAGTTATTTATTCGTACTGCATAATTAGCCTTTAACGACTAAGAGGATAAGGTGTACTGTGAAGAATAAATCGCTATGGAAAAGGTGTTACGGACCCTTCTTTCCGACCGTCTATACAGTAGACGTAGGTATCAGTATTTGACATCCATTCATCCATCCATCAACCAATCCTACATTGCCCCATGAGGAGCGTAGGAGCCCGGGGCTAGGCAGTTGGTCTCGACATTTAAGATGAGAGTGACCAGCCTCACTCATCCCTGAGTGGCATTATATGAGCAATCAACCCCAACCACCCCTTGGATATAAACCTTCACCGGCTCAATCCGACTGGAGCGCAATAATTACCCACTAAACCACCAGGTGCCAAAATTTGGCTATATGGTTACCACCCAGCGTAGTAAATGGTTTCCTGGTGTACAGGAAACCATTTGGCGTGTCACTTAGTGTAGAGTCACCCACAGGCAGAAGGAAAAGGAAAGAATGAAGAAAAGAAAGACAGAAGAGGGAGTGTAAAGTCACCCGTAGGCAGAAGGACAAGGAAAGAATGAAGGAAAGACAGAAGAGGATGGAAGGAAAGAAGGATGGAAGAGAGGAAAGGGCAGACACCCGAGAGCAGCACTACATCGAGTCAGTGGATGGTGAGCGCCCCCACCTACCACATACCAGTAATTGACACTCTGCATAAATAAAGCAGGTTTGTAAAGAAATTAACACCAGTCAGTAAAACCCAGCACATTATTTATTGGCAAGTATATCAAAGTTCTCAGGTTTATGAGAGTCGAGAGAAGTGTTGGTGTAAGTGTGGCAATATCGAAATAATTAAATCTTGAAATTGATTGAAGTGTATGTCATTGACAGGAAATGGAAAGGAAAAATGCGTGTGTGTGTGTGTGTGTGTAATTCACCGGATCGGTCAGGATCACTTGATGGTCGTGATCGTCAGCTTTTACCTTCCCGGAAGGGAGCTGAGAGCTCATATAGTCCGATCTAAGGGCAAGGCTGTGACCTTCACACACGCACACACCCATCCCCTTGCTCAAGGGGGACAGTAACCACCCACTTCGTCAGTGAAACTTTTCTCAACCTGAGCGAGGCGCGAACTCCCGTCCACCAGTTGGCAAGCGGGAACGTTACCACTGCACCAGCGAGAGAGAGAGAGAGAGAGTGTGTGTGTGTGTGTGTGTGTGTGTGTGTGTGTGTGTGTGTGTGTGTGGCAGGGAAGGTGGTGATGGAGAATGTGTGTAATGTGTTCACTACAAGCAGTCTCTCTTAAGGTGAATAGAATTGCCTGGCAGTGGCAAGAATGACATTCAAAAGTCGTCATTCCGATGAAGCGGATATGTCCGCCCTTTGGGGATAACGAATCCATATGATATGCATACACACACACACACACACACACACACACACACACACACACACACACACACACACACACACACACACACACACACACACACACACACACACACACACACACACACACACACACACAATCATCTTCGTCACCCTATACATGACCACACACTCTATGGCCATTGATACAGTATCGTATAAGCACACTCTTGTATCTTTTCATCAGTGTGTGTGTGTGTGTGTGTGTGTGTGCGCTATAAGATGATATATGTGAGAAAGCTCATGAGGCAGGTGTGAGAGGCAGGACCCAGGTATAAGTAAAGGTAGTCATGAATCAGACAGGTAAGAGTAAAGCGCGTGAGAATGAAAGTGAGAAAGGCAGAGGTAGGTTAATAGAGAGAGAGAGAGAGAGAGAGAGAGAGAGAGAGAGAGAGAGAGAAGCAAGACATATGGGAGGTCAAGCCAGATCAAGCAAAGGTGAGTCTCTAAGCGTGGTTCACCTGTACATACAATACCCTTCCTCCTTCCCTCCCCGATATACATGTATGCATATGTGGCCGCGGCGGGAGGCTCAGGGCGACTTGCTTGCAGTGGCACAAACATTTCTGACGGAATTTCCCTGTGGAGGCCTGACCCTCATGTAGCCACAGGAGGAGTTGCCCTTCTTATTTCCTTTTCCTTGGGTCCAGTCTTTCAAACGCAGTGTGTCCAGGCATCTCAAAATGATCGGATCTTGAATTTGGCTCTCTATTGTATTTTGTTTTTCTCTTGGAGGGAACTGTTACTGCGGGCTCATGGCCTTTGGTTCCTTCTTGCTCGCATAAAAAAAAAAAAGAGGCACTTTTTTTATTGTTTGGAGCTTTGCCGTCTTAAATAGATAGATAGATAGAGAGAGAGAGAGATGAATGGATGGATGGACAGGCAGATAGATAGATAGATAGAGGTATAATGAGAGAGAAAAGAGAAGAGAAAAGAAGAAAGAGAAGAACCATAGTAAAAAATAAATAAATAAATAAAATATAGAGGGATTCGAATCAGTGAACCAAAACTCGACTCACTGAAGCAGGCTCTCAAAACGCCTCTGTATTAGTAGAAGTAGCCTTGTCTTATTTTCTTCACATTATAAAAAAGAAGAATGAAGAATAAGCTTTTTTTCCACGCGTCTGAAGCCTCGAGTTCTCGGTCAGAAATAAAAAAATGGCCAGTCAGGATTTTTTTTTTTTTTTTCGTCTTGTTTCAAATGGAGAGAGAGAGAGAGAGGAGCGGCGGTCGATTTATTTTTTTGTTTGAGGTATTGGAAGCCTTCACGTGGTGTCACCTCTAGAACTGGGTGGCTCCACTGCCCGGTTATGCAGAATGTGAACTCACTCCCCATCCCCGGAAAGGAGGATGGTGGGATGCAGGGTTAAGTTCGAATTTGGGACGAACCTGGGACCACCACCACCACAACAACAGTAACAATAACAGCAAGAAAGAAAAAAAGAAATATAAGTAAAGAAACTTGGGTGCCATCTTCAAACTGACGCCAGACGATTTTATTCACCTGAGATTAACCCCCCTCAGAAAAAACAAAACCCTAAAAATAAATAGATAAATAAGTAAATTGATAAGAGCCTTAGTGTTATGGTGTTATATTCAGACCACCACCAGACGATTTTATTCAGCTGAGAGAAATCCCCCTCACAGAAAACCCCCCAAAAATAAATAAATAAATAGAAGCCTTAGTGTTATGGTGTTATATTCAGACCACCACCAGA
>NC_137015.1:5789950-5867450 GCF_032717465.1 Coenobita brevimanus
TTCCTCGCATAAAAAAAAAAAAAGCCTTCCTCTTTTTTTCCCTCCCTCGCTCCCTCCCTCCCTCCCTCATTTTACCTTCCCCTGTTTCTTTCCATTCATTTTCACTCCGTTCCTCTCCCTTCCCTCCCACTCCCTTTCTCTTCCTTCTTCCTTCTCTCCCCCTGTTTTTTCTTCCGTCATCTCCTCCCTTTCCAGAATTCTCTCTCTCTCTCTCTCTCTCTCTCTCTCTCTCTCTCTCTCTCTCTCTCTCTCTCTCTCTCTCTCTCTCTCTCTCCCTCTCTCCATTAAGCAAACACCCCAACATTCGTATGCAAACAATATCCCACTAAGCGAATTACGAAATGAGCACAGCTTTCTAATTCAAAAAAAAGTCGGTTAAACGGTGTAACGGACAGAAGCCATAATTAGATCGATGGAGGGGGAAGCGCGAACTCATTTGAAGTTTTTACGCCATTATACATTTGGCGTTGTAATTATTCATGCCTTTGTAAATTATCCCCGTGTGTGTGGTTTTGCGTTTGGATGAGGGAAGGGTTGGCGTTGGGTGGTGCTATTTGATTTCAGGATTATGTCGGTGGCTGGGGCTGGGACTCCGGTACAAGGGCGTGTGGCGGGAGTTGTGTGACAGTAGACGAGCAGGTGTAGGTTAGGATGAGAGAGGCCGCCCTGATGACTTCTCTGTTTAATAAAGACAGTTGCTTTACCTCCTCCCTACTACTGATTTCTATATCCTGAGAGGGGGAGGGTGGCAGCAGGGTAGGGGGTCAGCACGCCCTGGCCCTCTTTTGCCTTTGACTAACTTGCAAATACCCTAATCTGCTCTTAACAGCCTCTCTGTAGCTACACTGTGCATTCCTACAGCTGCATCATACAACAGCTATACATTATCATACAACTAGCTATGCATTAAAAGATGTATACGTCACAGATACACGTACTGAAGGATGTAAACCAGCCACATCCAAAAATAAATCGCAAAGGAAGAGGTGCTAAGGAGCGAGAATACGACCTTTGCCCCTCCCTTGTTCTGCTTGCAACTGATGGACGCCGGGTGGTTTAGTGGGTTATGGCGCCCCGGGAGGATTTTAACTTTAGGGCTCAGATCCAAGGGTTGGTTTGGTTCGAGTTTATTTATCACATAATACCGCTCAGGGAAGAGTGACTGATAACACTGGCCCGTAAATTTCTGGAGTGAATAACCATCTCTCTCTCTCTCTCTCTCTCTCTCTCTCTCTCTGACTTGGCCCAAACCTGCCGTGATCCACCTTCCCTGCTCATACGTAGCCATAGATTAACACTAGAATATGATGATAGTCACGAAGAAGTGCAAGGGAATGATATAGAGCCATAGTACTTTCCTTTACTTGCCGCTGAGCTAATTGGAATAAGCTGAAAAAGGACAAAAATTAAATAAACTGCAAAAGGACGAAAAACTGGGCCAGGTTTAGGTGAAAGGCGTATAGTCCCAGGCCGCCTCCCTCCTGACGCGGCCAAGCAGGGTTGGATGATGGATGAGTGACCCACCAAACGACCTCATTTAGCTCAGGGTCGTAGCAGTAGTAGTAGTAGTAATAATAGTAGTTGTAATGATAGTAGTAGTAATAGTAGTTGTAGTGATAGTAGTAGTAATAGTAGCAGTAGTAGTAGTAGTTGCAGGAGTAGCAGTAGTAGTAGTAGTAGTAGTTGCAGGAGTAGCAGTAGTGTAGTAGTAGTAGTAGTAAATTGCAACCTTCATTACACCCGGAGTTCCGGACAGGTAAAGTGAAATGCCACCTGAATTATTTTTATTTATTTAACGAAGATTTTATTATGATTTTAGACGGTTTCGATGCGGTGTAAAGGGACTATTGACCACGGAAAGATCGCTACTGACCCGAGCAGACACTGGGGCTCCTGTGACGCACTGAGGTCAAATAAGGTCATCACTAAAATAAACCAAGTCACCCGGGGTCACGTTAAATAATGCACTAGACTTATCCCGACCGTGAGGGGGGTGAGTTTCTCCATTTTTTTCCTCTGTATCTCTGGTAATTTTGAGCTGGTATAATTTTAAGATATATGTCATAATATTTTAAGTTTATGGCTTATGTGATGGAGATGATTTATTGTTATGGCAGGATGGCAAAGAGTAGTTATATTTTTTTTACAGGTAGATCTGCTTATGGAAATGTGAAGGAGAGTCAGACGAGGATAGATAGAGAGAGGGAGATAGAGACGGATAGATAGATAGATAGATATAGGGATAGATAGATAGATAGATAGAAATAGGGATAGATATATGCATAGATACATACATACATACATAGATGAGTGGATGGATGGATGGATAGATAAATAGATACATAGATAGATAGATAGATATAGACATAGATAGATACGTAAATAGATACATTGATCCCAGACCCCCCTGAATAATCCCTCCTCTTTGATGCACTAAGGTATTGTAATCAGATCCACTGTAGACGATTTCCTTCAGGTGAGGAGTGCCAGCGTCAGAGGGGTAAGGTAGCTTACTCGCTTTAATCTCTAACACAAACACTATTCTCTCTCTCTCTCTCTCTCCCTCTCTCTCTCTCTCTCTCTCTCTCTCTCTCTCTCTCATCCAATTCCTCCTCCTCCTCCTCATCATTATCATCATCATCATCATCATCATCTTCCGTGTCCCTCTTTCCCTCTTCCGTCATAATTCTTCTTCCTCCTCCTCTTCTTCCTCTTCCTCTTCCTCTTCTTCTTCCTCCTCCTCTTCTTCCTCGTCTGTAAAAATATTGTTTATGATCAGTTTGCTCTTTTTGGATGTGATGTTTGGTGTGGGGCCATAACCACACACACACACACACACACACACACACACACACACACACACACACACACACACACACACACACACACACACACTGCAAGAACGTACATACATACATACATACGGTACACATATACTCGTACATACAGCGCACATTTCCCCTCCCCCCTCTCTCTCTCTCTCTCTCTCTCTCTCTCTCTCTCTCTCTCTCTCTCTCTCTCTCTCTCTCTCTCTCTGCCACTCACCCACACAAACAAACAACAAACAGGTAAAAGTGTTGCCATCACATTGCGGGGAGTAAAACTTAGGTCGATAATGCAAGGTAATTTCTCTCTCTCTCTCTCTGTCTGTCTCTCTCTCTCTCTTGTCTTTCTCCCCCTACTCTCTCCCATCTACCTCTCCTCTCTCTCTCCTCCATATACCTTTGTTTTCTCCCTCACCTCTGTTTTCTCCCTCACCTCCTCTCTTTTCTCCTCTCCTTCTCTCTCTGTCTGTCTGTCTGTCTCTCTCTCTCTCTCTCTCTCTCTCTCTCTCTCTCTCTCTCGTGTTTGTATTCATTTACATGCAGTGTTGTTCCTGTTCACGCCTGCACACACACACACACACACACACACACACACACACACACACACACACACACACACACACACACACACACACACACACACACACACACACACACACACACACACACACACACACACACACACACACACACACACACACACACACACACACACACACACACACACACACACACACACACACACACACACACACACACACTGTAAGAACGTACATACATACATACATACGGTACACATATACTCGTACATACAGGGCACATTCCCCCTCTCTCTCTCTCTCTCTCTCTCTCTCTCTCTCTCTCTCTCTCTCTCTTCCACACCCACACAAACAAACAACAAACAGGTAAAAGTGTTGCCATCACATTGCGGGGAGTAAAACTTAGGTCGATAATGCAAGGTAATTTCTCTCTCTCTCTCTCTCTCTCTCTCTCTCTCTCTCTTTCTCCCCCTACTCTCTCCCATCTACCTCTCCTCTCTCTCCCCTCCATATACCTTTGTTTTCTCCCTCACCTCCTCTCTTTTCTCCTCTCCTTCTCTCTCTCTCTCTCTCTCTCTCTCTCTCTCTCTCTCTCTCTCTCTCTCTCTCTCTCTCTCTCTCGTGTTTGTATTCATTTACATGCAGTGTTGTTCCTGTTCACGCCTGCGCACACACACACACACACACACACACACACACACACACACACACACACACACACACACACACACACACACACACACACACACACACACACACACACACACACACACACACACACACACACACACACACACACACACACACACACACACACAGCGAGAATCAGAGACAAACAGACAAACAAGCACAACCTGACACCAACGCCAATACATTCTCTCTCTCTCTCTCTCTCTCTCTCTCTCTCTCTCTCTCTCTCTCTCTCTCTCTCTCTCTCTCTCTCTCTCAAAGAAGATACCTAGAAATACAGAGCACATGAAAATAAGCAACAGGTACACAAGATAGCACTGTACTAAAGCACTGAGTGTACAGATGAGAGAGAGAGAGAGAGAGAGAGAGAGAGAGAGTAGTACATTATAAGGGGTGCTGAGGGGGGAGGGGGAGGGTGGAAAGGGGAGAGGGGGATTTATGTAAGAACTTAGAGAGAGAGAGAGAGAGAGAGAGAGAGAGAGAGAGAGAGAGATGTAATAAGGGAGGTAAGAAGGAGGAGGGGGATATCCGTGTTGAGAGAGAGAGAGAGAGAGAGAGAGAGAGAGAGAAAGAGAGCAATAAGTAATTTGCCAGAGACAAGGAAGGGAGAGAGATTTTCAAGTCAGTGAGGAAGGAGAAAGAGGAACGTAAATAGGAGAGAGAGAGAGAATCGTAGAATCAGAATCACCCTATTTAATCCATCCAAAAATTCATTGATAATATTCACGTCAGATTCTAAAATATTCCTTTAATATTTCTAAGCACAATATTTAAAGCTTATAGTATACCCTTGCACAAAGAAAACGTAAAATAGATTAAATAGATATAAACTGAAAGAATAGATAGGAAGGAGAGAGGGGAGAGAAGGGGAAGGGGAGAGGGGAGAGAAGGGGAAGGAGAGAGGGGAGAGAAGGGGAAGGGGAGAGAAGGGGAAGGGGAGAAAAGGGGAAGGGGAGAGAAGGGGAAGGGGAGAGGGGAGAGAAGGGGAAGGAGAGAGGGGAGAGAAGGGGAAGGGGAGAGAAGGGGAAGGAGAGAGGGGAGAGAAGGGGAAGGAGAGAGGGGAGAGAAGGGAAAGATGAAGGAATGGGAGGGGCGAAGAGGAGGAAGGTAGAGGGAAGGGTAGGGAGAGATGTGGAGAAGCGATGGGAGAGAAGGAGAGAGAGAAGAAAGGGAGAGAAGTGAGGGAAAAGGGAAGAGAAAGAGGGAGAGATGAGAGAAAAGAGAGGGAGAGAAGAAGGGAGGGAAAGAGAGAGAGTTAATGGGAGAGAGATGGGGGGAGGAGAAGAAGGAAAAAAGAGAGAGAGAAGGAGGGGAAGGGAGGAGGGAGAGAAGGAGTAGAGGGAAAGAGGGAGGGAAGAAAAAGGGAGAAGGAAGGGAGAGATGGAGGTAGGGACGAAGGGAGAGATGGAGGAGACAATTACAATGTTCTAAAGCTTGATGGAGGGAGACAGAGGAAGATGGAGGGAGACAGAGAGAGACAGGGAAGAGTGCTGGAGAGAGAGAGAGAGAAGCGAGTGAGTGATAACCAAGGAAGAATGTATGGAATGGAGAGTAAAAGATGATGTGGAGAGAGAGAGAGAGAGAAAGAGAGAGAGAGAGAGGGAGGGAGGGAGGGAGGGAGGGGGGGGGGAGGGGGAGGGAGAGAGAGAGAGAGGGAGGGAGGGAGGGAGGGAGGGAGAGAGAGAGAGAGAGAGAGAGAGAGAGGTGAGTGATGACCAAGGAAAAATATATGGGAGAGAAAAAGATGATGTGGAGAGAGAGAGAGAGAGAGAGAGAGAGAGTGAGTGAGTGAGAAAATCCTCCATCCCTAACAGCAAGGCGGCTTTTTGATTCGCGAGAAAAGCATATTAATTTTTTCCCTCCTACGATTTCAGGAAAAAATCTTGAAGGAGATTTGGGGGGGTCCTAAGATGAAGAAAATCGTCTGGGGGGATTACACCTCAGGGGGGATTACACTTCTAGAGAGAGGATTTATTTTCTCTACCTTTATTTTGCTACTGGATTTTGTTATGAAGGTTTGTAGATAAAGATAAAGATAATTAAAGATAGTGAATTGGTGGTGGTATGATCTGGAACTGATTCTCTCTCTCTCTCTCTCTCTGTCACACACACACACACACACACACACACACACACACTTTGTTTTGGGGTAATGGTCTTTTATGATTTATTTTAAGCCTCAGTGCAATATCGAATGAAGTTTTTTAAATGAACATGTTTTATTTAGATTGTGTGGAGGAGAGAGAGAGGCGAGGGAGTGAGGGAGGGAAGGAGGGAGAGGAGGAAGGGAAGGAGGGAGAGAAGCAAGTGAAAATGATAGAGCAAAGGAGGGAGATGAGGCGAAAATGATGAGGGAGGAGAGGAGAGGAGGGAGAGATGGAGGTAGAACGATGAGGGAAGAGAGAAGATGAGGGTGAAGTGAAGGTAAAAAATAATGGGGAAGGAGAGGAGAGGAGGGAGAGTTGGAGGTAAAATGACGATAAATGAGACGGAAGGAGGAAGAGAGGTAAGTAAAAATTATGGAGAGAGAGAGAGAGAGAGAGAGAGAGAGAGAGAGAGAGAGAGAGAGAGAGGTAAAACGATAAGGGAGGAGAGGAAAGGAGGTGAAGTTGAGGTGAAAATGACGGTTAGAAATGAAAGAAAGAAAAAAAGTGTGACAGTAGATCCATTTTTTCATACTGGCAGCACCTATCTACTAACTCAGCATCGTGGATAAGACAAGGATAGCAGAGAAGAAGGCTGCAAATCACTAAACCCCCAAACCGACACTGGCAGGAAAAAGTGAGAAGGAACACCGTAGACAATAGAAAAAAATTGACATGGAAATCTGTATAGGCGAGGCTGAAGGGGAAGGAATAGTAATAATTTCGTTCTGAGTATTTTTGTCACTAGGACGAGTCTTTTCTGTCATATATGTAGTCTAATCTTCAAACTCTCTGTAGAATTACCAACAACACTGCACGATAACTCCTTCTAGTCATCCACTACTTTTTTTTCAGGCCAGATCCATCCTGCTTCTCTGCCTAATCGTAATTTTGTCTTTTGAATTTCCATGTTCGGGTTTTCTTATAGCAACTCAGTCATATAGCTTTACTGATGTCTCTCTTATTAAATCCCTTAATCCGCTTCAGCACGTCAGTCCAATCGCTCACTATCCGCCTTTCAAGTTAGTGTGTTTCAGCTTTGTTAGTCTACCTCTCACAATAAAGGATCCTAATTTTGTGAACCATTTTTGTCATACGCCTCGGAACACACTTTAATCAATCAATACGCATTCTGTAGTACGGGCACCAGAACTGAACAACATAATCCAAATGCGGTCTCACTAAAATATGACAAAATTGTAATACCTTTGAAGATCATTACACAGACTTCTCCTTGTAAAACATAGAACATTATTGGCTGTATTTCATGTCTTTATACACTGTTGTCTCTGAAATCCATAGTAAGCGTGATTTTTTTTTTTTTTTTTTTTTTTTTTTTTTACTTGCTTTTATTGTTGTTTTTTCTGCTGAGGTTGCCTATATTAAGGACTTTATATTTATTTTGGATTATTTTTTTTTTACATTCTTCTGACAACTTAAAGAAAATGTGAAAGTCCTGAGAGGGAGGCATAAGGGTGGGGAATATGAGAGAGAGAGAGAGAGAGTTTTAAGAGACGGATATTGGAGGAGAGTAGGACCCAAGTGAGGAGGTCGAGGAAAGAGAGAGAAAAGAGAGAGTGGAAGAAAGGAATGGGCAGAAGAAAAGAGAGAAGAGGCGAAGAGATAGAGAATAGAAGGAGGGAAGAGTGTGGAAAATGAGAGAGAGAGAGAGAGAGAGAGAGAGAGAGAGAGAGAGAGAGAGAGAGAGAGAGGGAGGAATAAAAAAAAATGGAGAGAAATTGGAGAACGATTAAAGCTGGACTAGCAAAAATGGAGGAAGGAAATAAAGGAGAAAGGGGAAGAAGGAAATGAGGGAGGGAGGGGAGGAAGGAGAAGCTTGGGAGGGAGGGTTAAGGAGAGAGGAAGGAGAGTGAAGGAAATGAATTTAGGGAGGGGAGGAATGAGGAGCTAGGGAGGGAGGGAGGAGACTGCGGGAAATGGAGGGAGAGAGAAGGAGGGAGAGGGAGGAGGAGAAGTAATGGGGAAGGGGAATGAGAGAGGGGAAGTTACAGAGAGAGGTAAGGAGGGGGAGGGTGGGTGTAGGGGAGAGGGAAGGAGGGGGTGAGGGGGGCGTGGTGTAGTGAGGGAAACGCTTGTAATTACTCTCTGACTGGAGTATGAGGGGAAGAGAGGGGGAGAGGGGAGAGAGAGGGGGAGAGGGGAGGGAGGAAGGGGAGAGAGGCAAGGAGAGAAACAGTATGCTATCCACTTCACCTCAAATACATCATATATATTTCTGTACTTATTCAGCTGCAAGGCCGTTTTCCCTCATTACATATATACACATTGTCTTAGTAATGAATGTAAGGTTGTGAAGATTACCTAACCACGCCGTCTCCTTAACTCATTCCAGTGATGAATTTAGTCGAGCGGAGAGAGCAAGAATAAGGTAAAGGTATCGTCAAGAGGTGCAAGGGTTAATCTGGAGAGGGGTTGTAATTACGGCAGCAGATCTACGTGTGTGTGGGTCCTTTACAAACACAATTTAGTGGCGTGTGCACAATCTGGCATCCCGTGTTGTGTGTGGGTAAAGTTCCAGACCTCTAAGTTGTTCCCCTTTACACACACACACACACACACACACACACACACACACACACACACACACACACACACACACACACACACACACACACACACACACACACACACACACACACACACACACACACTTCATAATCAAAGAAGTAATTGCAGAGTAGTCCATAAATAGCGCTCCTCGAGAAACTCACGTGGCGGTACGTTATATATTGCATGGCTCAGTTTGCTGGTGTGGGCGTGGAAGTATAAATAGGAAATGAGCAAATGTTGCGGGATAAACATTGATAACGCAAACAAAGCCGTCCCCTCAACACACGAGAGAGAGAGAGAGAGAGAGAGAGAGAGAAAATGATGGTGAGAGGAGAGGGTAAGAGGTGATGATGGGTTGGAGAGAGAGAGAGAGAAAAAAAAAATGATGGTGAGAGGAGAGAGTCAGAGGTGATAATGGGCTGTAAAGTGAGAGAGAGAGAGAGAGAACGAGGTAATAATAATGGAGAAGTGGGACTGAGGCAAGGGGAGAGAGAGAGAGAGAGAGAGAGAGAGAGAGAGAGATTACGGGGAGGGGAGATGGAAGAAGAAAGGGAGGGAGAGAGGGAAGGGAAGGGAGAAAAGGAAGAGTAATTTTGAGAAGTAAAGACGAAGGCAGGGAGAGGATGAGGAAGAAGAAAGTGGGGGAGGGAGGGGAAAAAGGGAGGGGGGAAAGAGAGAGGGAGGGGAAAAGAAGAGGGAGGGAGGGGAGATAGGTAGAGAGAGAGAGAGAGAGAGGAGGGGGGGAAGATGACGGAGAGGGAGTAAGGGAAAGGAAGGAAGGAAGGGCGCGGGAAGAGAAAGGAAGGAGGATGAAGGAAAGGGAAAGGAAGAAGAGAAAGGGGGGAGGGATTTTAAGAGACGGATATTGGAGGAGAAAAGCAGACAAGGAGGAGGAAACGAGCTTAGAGAGAGAGAGAGAGCAGACCTGTTTCTTTCTGGAGATTCTAATGTACAGTGACAATAACATCTATTCCCTGATACCAAAATAAGGACAGTAAGGCAGGAAGGCTCGCACCGCACCCACCGATCCCTCCAGCAGAACCCGGCAGGAAAAAACCAGAAGGACTATCACAGGAAATATTATAGGAGAGGGCGCATGGAAAATATACTGTATTATATTGACCCTTCACCCTGGGACCTCCTTATATACCCCACTGGCAGATAAATGTGTAAGTAAATAAATAAATAAATAAATCGCATGCATTTTTTTTTTTTACTTCTTGCAATGCTCAGACGATTTTATTTTGCTTCGTGGATCCTTTTTTCTGTTGTTTTTTCTCAGAGTTTTTTCCGAGCTGAATAAAATCGTCTGGAGGTAGGAAAGGCATGAGTTAGAAAGGATTGAGGCGACGGGAGGCACTTGGCATGTCGTCTGTGGCTTGGGTGAGAAATAATGATGTCAGTTTTAGGCATTTATTTATTTATTTATTTATTTATTTATCATTCCAGGCGTGCAGGTGGAGAGCTGGGAGTCCGAAGCAAAGGTATGTAGCCAAACCATTTTCTTTATCAACCCCTTATCGTTTTCTTTAATAACCCCTCACCGTTTTCATTATTAACCCCTCACCGTTTTCTTTAATAATCCTTTACCGTTTTCTTTAATGGGGTGACTTTTTTTTATACCTTCAAAATTTAGCCATGGCCTTTATTAACCCCTTCCCAGACTACCAGGCTGCTCTACATGTGAAATAATTTGGAGATCACGAGAATAATTGGAGAATAAGCCACCGAATCGTAGGGGTTAAGGAATACGGGTGATAGGGGAAACTGCTGATTTTGTAGAGAAATTTGTGAGGGAGAAATTAATGAAGGAAAGTGAACGTAAAAGGAGAGAGAGAACCAGGAAGCATTCAGTAGTGTATGTGCCTCCTTTAACCCTTTCTTGGTAAGGACTGTTCTTGTAGTCTGTTTTATTTTGTATATGGTGAACAGATACGTGCCTAGATGAACAGACAGAGAGACAGACAGTGGTGAGAACTTTCTTTCTGCTGTGGATATAATTAGAGAGAGAGGGAGAGGGAGGGAGAGAGAGAGAGAGAGAGAGAGAGAGAGAGAGAGAGAGAGAGAGAGGCACCAACACTTACGTCATTTAGGGTGGAGGTAATGAAAAGGAAGAAGACTGGGAAGGAAAGGAGGAGGTGGGAAAGACATAGTGAACAATAACTGGAGAGAGAGAGAGAGGGGGGGGGAGGGGGGAAAGGAAGGAAAAGAGAAAAGAAGGAAAGAGAGAGTGAGAGAGGAGGAAAGAAAAGAGAGCAAAGAGAAACAGGAGAGAGGGGGGGAGGAAGGAAGGAATGAAGGAGGGTGAGAATGAGAGGAGAAGGAAAGAGAAGAGAGTGAAGATTAACAGGAGAGAGAGAGAGAGATTCACAGCATTACACAGACCACACAGACCCAGCACTCCTGACTGCATGGTCCGCCTTAATAGAAAAACTTATTCTCTTATGGCAAAAGTTTAAAAGTAATATGGGTAAACCAGGTGGCTCTCCCCCACCCTCCACACCCTCCGTCTAGTCATTGCTCTCCCCCACCCTCCACACCCTCCGTCTAGTCATTGCTCTCCCCCACCCTCCACACCCTCCGTTTAACCATGGCTCTTCCTAACCCTCCACACCCTCCGACTAACATGGCTCCCCCCCACCCTCCACACCCTCCGTCCAGTGTAGGAAGAGATACAAACGAAGTCTCTTATTGCCAACGAGAGAAGTTCGTAAGTTTGTTATTAGTTACGTTTATGGCTGTGTTTCCTCCTGTATTTTCCTGACATTGATAATATTTGGTCGGTGGTGGAGAAGAGAGTAGGGAAATGTGTGTGTGTGTGTGTGTGTGTGAGAGAGAGAGAGAGAGAGGGGGGGGGAGTCAATGAACTGGAAATTAGATAAGGATGATCTGGGATAACTGGAGAAATTGGGGGAGAGAAGTGGTTAAGGGGAGGAGAGAGGAGGGAGGGAGGAAGGGGGAGAGAAGAGGAGGGGAGGAAAAAAGATATAAGAAATGGGAAGGGAGAGAGAGAGAGGGGTGAAAGGAAGGGGAGAAAAGGGAGAAATAGGGAGGCAAAAGGAAGAGGGGGAGAGAGGGATGAAGAGGGTGCGGGACGGGGAGAGGTGGGGAGAAGAAAGGGAGGAGGGAGAGAAAGGGGGGTTAGGAGGAGAAAATGGAAAGACGGGAGGGGGGGGAGCTAAGAGGAGAGTATGGTAGGGAGGAGGGAGGAGACGGGTAGAAAAGGGGAGGAGGAGAGGGGGAGGAAGGGGATTGGAAATGGGAGGGAGGGAGAAGGGAGGGAGGAGGAGAGATGAGTGGAAACGAAGGAGGGGAAGGGAAGGGAAAGGAGGAGGAAGATAAAAGAAAGGGGGGGGGAGAAGTGGGGGTAGGGGAGGGGGAGAGGGGGGGGACTTGGCAGAGGAAGCGAGAAAGAGGTTAAAGAGAGAGAGAGAGAGAGAGAGGCAGGCGGCGGGAAATGAAAGAGGGAGGATTGAATAGAGGGAGAGAGAGGAGAGGAATGGTGAGGAAATTGAGAGGAAGAGAGAAGAAAGGAAGGAAATGAGGAGGAGGGAGAGACGGAGTACGAGAGAGAGAGAGTGAGTCAAGGGAAAGAATGTAGGTAAAGGTCAGAAAAGTTGAGATGGTTTACAATAGTCCTGGAGAGAGAGAGAGAGAGAGAGAGAGAGAGAGATTGCGTGATGTATATGTGGTGTTATGGTTTATTGTGGAGATTAATTGCTGAGGTGAGGGGAGGGGAGGGGAGGGGAGGGGGAAGAGAATAATGTGGAGGGCAGGTAACTAGGTGGTGGAGAGAGGGAGGGAGGGAGAGGGAAGAGTAAATGGGTAGAGAGAGAGAGAGAGAGAGAGAGAGAGGAAGGGTGATAGCTAGAAAAGACGAGGGAGTGAGAGAGAGAAGGGAGAGAAAGGTAAGAGGAGTATGGATGAGGAAAGGGGAGAGAGAGAGAGAGAGAGAGAGGAGGGGAGAGAGTTGGAGGGGATTAAGGAGGGAGAGAGAAGAGAAAGAGAGGAAGGGGAGAGTGGGACAGGGGAGATTAATTAGTCCATTGCCAGTATAGCATTTAGGGTAGGGAGTTAGAGGGGAGTGGAGGATGGGGAGAAGAGGGGAGGAAAAGGAGGGGTGGAGGAGGAGACAGGGAGATACAAAGAGAGGGAGGAAAGGGAGAAAGAGTATAGGCAGAAGAAAAGGGGAGAGAAGGCAGGGTTGGGGAGGAGGGAGAGATTGAAGGGAGGGGAGGGGGAGAGAAGGGGTTGTAGGGGAGAATGAGGGAATGGGTGGGAAGGGCCTTGGGATAACTGTGGTTCAATTGCCCTGGTAAGTGGTTATCTGGTGTGTGTGTGTGTGTGTGTGTGTGTGTGTGTGTGTGTGTGTGTGTGTGTGTGTGGCCGTCACATAGGGCTTCAGGTGATGACTGGGTAGGTACACACAGACAGGTGTAGCTAAAATACAGGCAGACAGACAGACAAGCAAAAGGTTAATTTACACACAAACACACACACACACACACACACACACACACACACACACAATTAGAGAGAGAGAGAGAGAGAGAGAGAGAGAGAGAGAGAGAGAGAAGAAATTAATATAGCTGGTGGAGTGAAAAGAGCAAGGGAGGGGAGGGTTGGGGAGGGGGGAGGGGAGGGGAGGGGAGGGGAGAGGAGGGGAGGGGAAAAACAGTTAGATGGGAGAAAAGCCGAGGGAAGAGAGGGGGAGGAAGAGGAGGAAGAATGAAAGGGGGAGGAGAGACAGAGAGGAGGAGGAGGGAAGGAGGGAAGTGAGAGTGGAGGGGAAGACAGAGGATGAGGTGAGGAGGGTGGAGAGAGAGAGGGAGAGGAGGAATGAGGGTGTGAATGCTTAGATGGAATGAGGAATTAGTAGATTATTTGAGGTAGTGGTGAAGGGAAGAAAGTAGACAGGGAATGGAGGGGAGGAGGGGAAGGGGAGAGGAAGAGAGTCTAGAGATGGTTGAGGAAGAGAGAGGAGGTGAGAGAGGGAGAGAGAAAGTGGGAGGTGAGGGAAGGGGGAATTGAAGGGAAAGAGAGGGGAAGGGGGATAGAGAGGGGGAGAAGGGGAGGAGGAAAGGGAGAGGAGAGAGAAAGGGGGAGGTGAGGGGAGGGGGAATTGAAGGGGAGGAGAGGGGAAGGGAGACAGAGAGAGGGAGAAGGGGAGGAGGAAAGGGAGAGGAGAGAGAGAGAGAGAGAGTGGTGAGGAGGGGAGAGGGATGATGGAGAGAAGAGTGTAGGGAAGGAAGGGGGAGGAGACGAGGGGAGGGAAGAGGGATGAGAAAGGGGGTAGGGGAGGGGAAGGGAGAGAGACCTGAGAGAGGGGGGAGAGGGAGGGGGAGGGGGAGCAGAAGTAGGAGGGAGGGCAGGAGGAAAAAGATTAATGTAGCCAACAGAGTGAAAAGGATACAGGGGAGAGGGAGGGAGGGAGGGAGGAAAGGGAGGGAGAGAGGGGAGTGGAGGGAGGAAAAGGAGGGAGAGAGGGGAGGGAAGGGGGTGGGGAGAGTGAGGGGAGAAGGTAAGGGAGGAGAGAGAGAGAGGGGAGGTGGAAGAAGGGGAGGAGGAGGAGGAGGTGGAGAGAGAGGCAGGAAGGGGAATGAAGGGGCGGGAGTAGGAGGTATGGATGGGGAGGGGGGAGGGAGGGAGGGAGGGGATAGTCGGAATGATAATGGCCAGGGAGGGGAGGGGAGGGGAGGGGATTGGGGAGAGATGGTGAGTAGGATAATGGTAAAGCGAGGATGGGGAGGGGGAGGAAGGTGTTGGAAGAGAGAAGGGAAGAAGAGGGAGGGAGGGAGCGAGAAGGGAAAAAGGAAAAGGAAGGGAAGGGAGGGGGAAGAAAGGGGTGGGGAAGATTTTGTGGAGGGTTATAGCCAGGGGGAAGGGAGGGAAGGGAAGAGAAGGGGAGAGAAGAAGTTAATTGGTTGGGAGCCAGCTAAGATGAGTGGGGAGGGGAGGGGAGTAGGATGGAAGTGGAGGGGAGAGGAGGGGAATGGGAGGTGGGAGGGGGAGAGGAGATGATGGTAAGGGATGAGGAGGGGAGGAGAAAAAGAAGGAAGGAGAGAGAGAGAGAGAGAGAGGGAGAGAAGACGGATTGGCGAAATTAATTAGTACTGGGGGGAAGGAGGGAAGGAGGGAAGGGAGGAGGGGTGGAGAGGGAATGGAGTGAGATGGAGAGAGAGAATGAGGAGAGGGGGGAAATGAGGTGAAGTGGAAGAGGGGAGAAGGGAGGAAGGGAATAAGGAAGGAGGAGAGAGAGAGAGGGGAGAGGGAGAGGGGTGAGGGGGAGGAGGTGGGAGGTAAGAAGAGGGGAGGGGAGAAAATAGGATGAGGGAAGAAGAAATGACAAGAGGGGAGGGGGGAGGGGAGGGGAGGGGGGAGGGAGGCATAGGGGGGAGGGAAGTAGAAAGGAGCACAGCAGACAGCCAACAGCAACAGCCCTGGTTGTCCTTTCATGGCTGTCTGTCGTAGGGTAAGGCTGTGGTGGCTGTTTGGTGTGTGTGTATGGATGATAGCACACACACACACACACACACACACACACACACACACACACACACACACACACACACACACACACACACACACACACACACACACACACACACACACAATACGAAAACGGCATAGTGAAAAGCTGGGGCCCATCTCTCTCTCTCTCTCTCTCTCTCTCTCTCTCTCTCTCTCTGCGAAACCAATTACTTTACCTTCATTTTTCTTCACCGCATTAATAATAGTACATGTGCTTTGTAATGGCTGTACATTCTGAGGCTGATTATTATTCATTGTGTACAAGTTGGGGAGAGAGAAGGGGAGAAATGTGGGAAAGATGGGGAGGGGGGTGTGGGTGTGGATGTGTGTGGGGGGGTGAGGGTGTGGGTGAGTGTGAGGGTGTGGGTGTGAATGTGGGTGTAGGTGGGGGTGAGGGTGAGGATGTGGGTGTGGTTGTAAACGGGAGCCAGGGTGTGGAAGTGGGTGTGGGTGAGGATGTGAATGTAGGTGGGGGTGTGGGTGGGGGTGTAAGTGAGTGTATGGGTGTGGGGGTGAGGGTGTGGGTATGGATGGGTGTGAATGGGAGTGTGGGTGGGTGTGGGTATGGATGGGTGTGAGTGGGAGTGTGGGTGGGTGTGGGTGTAGGTAAGGAAGGAAGAGGGGGGCTGTGGGGAGGAAGGTAGTGTGTATATTTGTGGGGAGGGGAGTAGTGTGGCAGGAAGGGGCGGGTTGCTCGTAGATATTCTGAAAATGAGGGAGGGATGGAGGGAGGGAGAAAAGGGAAGAGGAAGAGGGGAGGAAGAAAGGAGAAGGACCTGAGGAGGAGATGGAGGAAGGAGGAAAAAGAGAGGAGAAGGGATGGAGGAAGTGAAGAGG
Source organism: Coenobita brevimanus (assembly GCF_032717465.1). NCBI lineage: Eukaryota > Metazoa > Arthropoda > Malacostraca > Decapoda > Coenobitidae > Coenobita > Coenobita brevimanus. Next base: position 5,806,088 of record NC_137015.1, read on the forward strand.
AGAGAGGGAGGAAGAAAAGGAGAGAGAGAGAGAGAAGGGTAACAAGGAGAGAGAAATAGATGGAGTAGGCTATTTTGAGAAAGGGAGGGGAGGGGAGGGGACGGGAGGGGAGGAAAGGGAAGTGATAAGAAGGGGAGAAGAGTAGATGGGCGTGATGGTTGGTTGAGGGAGGGGGAGAGGGGAGGGGAGGGGAGAAAAGAGGTGATAAGTGGAGGGGGAAAGAGGGAGAGAAGGGCTCGGTTTGTGGCTGTATGTTAGGCAGGCGGGGGAGGGAAGGGGGAGGGGGAGGGTTGACAAGGAGGGAGGATAAATGGTATAATTTGAGACGGGGAGGAGGAGGAAGGGAAGAAGTTGAAGAGGAAGGAGCAGGAAGAGAAGAAGAGGAGGAAGAGGAGAAGAAGAAGAAGAAGGAGGAGGAGGAGGAGGAGAAAGATTATAAAAGCAATAGTACATCCTCAAATTAGAAGTAAAAAAAAAATAAATAAATAAATAAATAAATCAGTAAAATTTATCCTGGAAAGTTGGTTCGTAAATACACTAGATATTGGACTGGTTGTGTTGCGGGGACGGCTCAGGCTGCTGGTGTGGGCGTGGGTGTGGGAAGTGGGTAAATGGTACAAGGCAGGGCAGTGTTGTAAGGCCCACCCTGTATATTCTTCACTATGTTATTCAATAAAGGAAAAAGTAAAATGAGTAAAGATGATGCTAAGGTAAAATGAATAAGTATAATAACGCCAAATGAATAAAGATGTGTCTCCGTTGCCTTACTCAGCGTGGTGTGGATGAGACGAAAAGATTATGTCGGATTTTTCTGTTTTAGTCAGCAGTGGACGTGTTTAGCAGGGGATTAGGTGAGAGAGAGAGAGAGAGAGAGAGAGAGGAGAGAGAGAGGGAGAGAGAGAGAGAGAGAGAGAGGGAGAGAGAGAGAGAGAGAGAGAGAGAGAGAGAGAGAGAAAGAGCATGTGAATTTTAAAAGGAAGAAATAGTACATACAAAACGAGAGAGAGAGAGAGAGTAATGGTAGCAGATAGTGGTAATGGCTGTATCGACACTACCATTTCCGTACCATTGCCTACCATGCCCCTGTCTGATGGTAGGAGGCTGGATGGTAGGGAGAGGAACTGGGGATAGGGGAGGAAAGGGAAATAGTGAGGGAGGAGGAGGAGGAGGAGGAAGAAGAAGAGGAAGAAGAAGTGGAAGAAGAAGAAGAAGAAGAAGAAGGCGGAGGGAGAGGAGGAGGGGGAGGAAGAAGAAAAAGAAGAAGAAGGCGGAGGAGGAGGAAGAAGAGGGGGGAGGAGGAGGAGGAGGAGAACAAGATGAGATATGAGAAGTAATTATGTACACACACACACACACACACACACACACACACACACACACACACACACACACACACACACATGATGAGACAGAGAATGTGTGGAGTGAAGGAGAGGGAGATGGTGGAGAGACAGAAAAAAGAAAGAGAGAAAAGAAAGAGAGAAAGGAAGGAATGGGGAAAGAAAATTAAGAGGGAAAAATATGAAAGGGAGTAGAAATAAAAAAGGCTAGAGAGAGAAAGAGAGAGAGAGAGAAGCGGGGAGAGGAAGAGGAGAGAAGCTGTTTGAGGACGGAAGGGGGTCGTAACCACAGCGGAGAGAGAGAGAGAGAGAGAGAACAGACAGAGAGACAGAGAGGACTAAAGCAAGAGGAGAAGAGGAAGAGAAAATTTTGAAGAGAAAGAAGGAGGAATATTTGAGTCGCCAATAATAGTAAAGAAAACGAGATGAGGGGAGAAGTTGGGAAGTGTGAGGGGAGGAGGAGGAGGAGGAGAAAGAGGCGGAAGAGGAGGAGGAGGAGAAAGAGGCAGAAGAGGAGGAGGAGGAAATAAGGAAAGAAAAAATGAGTAATAAAGTGTGAAAACCATCAGCATACCTAAACGGGCCAGATGGTCATTCACTCATCATTCAAGCTCTGGAATCCTGACTTCATTTCTCAAGCCAAACCATCTGCATTTATTTTATACGCCTCACATGCACACCCTCGCTATGACCTCCGTATGTATATCTCGTCAACTAGAGAGGAGAGGCAGGGAGGAAGGAAGAGGAGAAGGAAGGGAAGAAGAGAAGGAGGGAGGAAGAGGAGGAGAAGAAAGAGAAGAGGAGGTGGAGGGAGGGTATAAAATTTTCGGAAAGAGGTTCGGCGGAAAAAACAAAAACCATAGGAAACCCACAACGATTATTATTATTATTATTATGATTATTATTATTATTTAGAGAAAATGATCTTTAGTTAAAAATTACGTATAATCTCATCATATGTTTATTAAATCTTTACACGAAATTGTGGAGAGTTACTGTATTGCCTTCTTTTTTTCTTTTTTTTATTCTACCTTCCAAACACCTTTTTTCGGTTTGCCGCCATTCCTTTTTTTCTTCACCAATTCGCGTCAGACTTGGCGTAATCGTACCTTGGACCAATAACCTCAGACTCCTTTCACATTGGTTTTATTTTGGACTTTCGAAGGGAGTTACAGGGTCAAGCGTCAAACCATATAAATACGGAAAATTTTGTGATCCTGTGTTTGTATTTGTTCGTTAATCATGGCAATTTACACAGAAGCATGTCAGGAGAAGGATTACATAAGATTACATAAGAAAGCAAACAGCAACAGACCTTATGTCCTTTCGAGGCTGCTTGTTACTGAGAAGACTATGACTACAAGATCTAACTCTACATGCTGAAGGATAAGGATAGTAAAGCAAGAAGGCTCCCCCCACCCCCAAACCCTCCAGGAAAAAGTGAGAAAAACCACCATACAGCATGGAAAAACTGACATGGAAATTTCACAGGAAATACTTGAAAGGAAAAGTCACATTCTATAATACTTTGTCTGTAAGCTATCCGTTTAAGTATCCAGAAAGAGAAAGTAATCAAATAAACTAATGGTTACGGCATGACATTATAAACGGGTACATTGAGTTAATGGGGCGTCTGTGGACATAACGTGGAAACTACACACTGCACAGTGTGGATGTTTAGGGGTGGTGCGGCAGCCTTGCCTGGCGCTTTTAAGGTAGGCAGCAGTCAATCAGGCCCTAGCTCCGTTCACTTTACTGAGACAAGGAACTCTCCCATGTGGGACACGTACACAAGTTTCCTCCTGAAGCAGTGACCCCTGATACATTAAAAAAAAAAAATCCCGATGGTGGTCACTTCGACTGACAGGGACCCTCAGTGATCCACAGCCCATCACAGGTCGAAAGTAAGAGTAATGACCGTTAACTGAATTGTTTATCACATTTAACACAGTTTGTAAATTCTGCGTGTGAACTTAATTTTTCAGTCACATATTAATATACACTGGTTGGAGAAAGTGGGCAGTTCAGAGAGAGAGAGAGAGAGAGAGAGAGAGAGAGAGAGGGAGGGAGGGAGGGGTGGAGGAGACTACCGTTGTGCTTGGGTGTGCGTGTGATGGCCACATTATGAGAAGTGGTACTGTCCCTCATTACTTTAAGACCATTACAACTCTCCTTATTGTTATTGCCCTCCCTGCCCCTCCAATTCCCTTGCCTCTCCCCTTCCCCCTTCCCCTCCCTCTCCCCCTTCCCCTACCTGTGCCCCCCTCCCTCATCCCCTTCACCTCCCCTCTCACCGTCTTCCATTCCCTTCTCTCTCCCCCGACCTGCACCTCCTCCGCCATTCTCTCCACCTTTCCCTCCCTCCTTCTCCCTCCTTCCTCTGCCTTCCTCCCCCATTCCACTCACCTCCTCCACTTCCCCCTTTTCCCTGCCTGTGCCCCTTCCCCATTCCCCTGGCTTTCACATCCCCCTTCCTCCTACCCTTATCCCCATCCCCCATTCACCTCTCACCTCTCCTTCCCCCTACCTGTACACCCTGCCTCATTCTCCTTACTTTCCCCTCCGCTTCCTCTAACCACACTTCCTTCCTCCTGCTCTCCCTTCCCCCTCCGTCTCATCTTCTCCACCCCTGTCCCAAACTCTATTCCTTTCCCCTTCTTTCTCCTTGCCTTCTTCCATCCTCACTCTTACCCTCTTCCTTCATGCCTCCCTCCTCCTCCTCCTCCTCCTCCTCCTCCACCCCAGTCTGCATCCTCCACTTCCCCAACGTCCACCCCTCCCCCCTCCACCTACCATCCCGTTCCCTCCCCCTTCTACAGCCCACCTCAACCCCACGTCTCAGCAATATCACTTAGCCTCAAAAGATCTTCTCAAACTAAAGAGGCAAAAATAATGATTCCTGTGTTAATGGGAAATATATCGTCCGTGTTTCAGGTACAAGGCAGGTAAAATTAAAGACAGCTTACAATTTAGAGTGCATTTATTTATTTATTTATTTATACTTTGCCCTCCTTACGTTTTTTGCCTTTATTTTTCCCTTTTTTTTTTTGTAGTGTTAATCATTCTTGGCTCAGCTTTTTTATGGTGTCAGTTTTTGCTGACTCACAGCCTTTAGTTCTTGCTTTGGAAGTGAAAATACACAGACATACAGCTGGACGGATTGGTAAAGAGGGAGGGAGAGAGAGAGAGAGAGAGGGGGAGAGAGAGAGAGGAACAAAAACATCCCCCAGTGTCCCGTATTTATCCCAGTGTCCGGCTACTGTGGCCCAGATCGAGGCACCACAACACCATAACCTACACCCACACTACACCCACTTCCATGGGGGTGGGTGGGGGGGTGGATTGCACTCTTCATTTTTACTACTCCCCCGCCTTCTCAGTTTCAGAACGGGCCTCAAATACATACATACATACCTACACAAAAATACATACATACATACACACATACATAATACATGAAAATACATACGTACATACATACATACATACATACATAAAAATACATACATACATACAGTACATACATACATAATATACAAAAAAATACATACATATATAAATACGCACATAAATACATACTTACACAAATACATAAATAAAATGATCCTCGTGGGTCGTCTTATACTAAAATTGAACGCTTAAAGACAGGACAGTTCTGTTACTTTATTTACTTTATTCCAGATGACATTATTAAAAGGAAATATAGAGCCTGAGAGAGTGCCAATATTATCGCCATCAACTCTCACGGCCTTAGCAATTCTAGTGTTTTGTTTCTGCCAACACCACGCGATTCCTGCCAACACCACACGATTCCTGCCAACACCACGCGATCCTGCCAACACCACGCGATCCTGCCAACACCACGCGATTCCTGCCAACACCACGCGATTCCTGCCAACTCCACACGAGTCATGCCAACACCACACGATTCATGCCAACACCACACGATTCCCGCCACACGATTTCTGCCAACACCACACGATTCCTGCCAGCACCACACCATTCCTGCCAGCACCCCACCATTCTTGCCAGCACCACACCATTCCTACCAACACCACACGATTCCTGCCAGCACCACACGATTCCTGCCAACACCACGCGATTCCTGCCAACACCACGCGATTCCTGCCAACACCACACGATTTTATTTTACTGTAACGGAGTCTTATTACACTGAGTAGAGTTAAAATCGAAATGAATATGATCTTCTATGTATGTATATTGCCAACCACTATTTTCAAAGTTGTCATTATTGAGAGTAAGGGTGTGCAGGACTGGATTTATTTGCGGTTTTATTGATGTAGTAAAATAGTGTGAAGAAACTAATGGAAGAGATCTGTTAATAAGGACGTGGAGGAAATTGATGTGGAGTTTTTGTTAGTAAAGTAGCGATTGTAATATTGGATATGGAGATGCGGTGTCTCGGTCTGTGCTGTACTCGCCTGGTGATGCGTGTGCCAGGTCAAGGGCATTTTAAAGTGGGTGTTGGTAGTATGTCCCTTCATGTGCTTGTAAATGTTCCCATCATGTACGTTCTACCGATGGCTTACACACACACACACACACACACACACACACACACAAACACACACAAAGTCAGTTGAAGGAAATCTGTTGGTGAAATGCTTGAGAGAAATAAGAGGCTGGGAGACAGTGTATTGGTGGGGAGGGAGTGTGTTGGTGTGGCGTGGTTGTGGGGAGGAAGGGAGAAGAGGGAGATTCTGCTGGGGAAGACAGGGGTGAAATTAGGGGGATCAGTCACCGCTCCCTGTGTGTGTGTGTGTGTGTGTGTGTGTGTGTGTGTGTGTGTGTCCGACCGTCTCTGAATACACTCCGCATATATATTGTATGTATGGATGTATGAATATATGTATGTATGTATGTGGATGTATTTGTGTATGTATGTGTATGTATGTATGTATGTATGTGTATGTATGTATATGTATGTATAAGTGTATGTATGTATGTATGTATGTATGTATTCCTGTCACCCATTTATCAGGGCTGTTAAGGTGTTACTCTACAAGGACAGAGACAGTTACCTCAGCCTTGTTGTACCCCAGTAACCACTCACGATGGTTTAACACTACACCTCTCTCTCTCTCTCTCTCTCTCTCTCTCTCTCTCTCTCTCTCACACACACACACACACAGTAACGTCTACGACATCCTCCTGAAGGGGTTGCAATCTACCCCTATATACTCCTTCTTTTATTTATCTATATATCCATCTGTTTGTATCTATCTATCTATCTATTATGTTATCTTTTCCCTTGATCCTCTTCTTAATTAACGCCAAAGTAATTCATATCTACGCGCCACACGTTTTGACAGAAATGTGAACAGAAAAGTATAAACGATAAGAAATGAAACGCTCACCCAAAATACCACAAAACTGGGGAGTAGCTTTGATATTAAAGATGAATTTGTAGCAAGTGTATTCAGCCCTGGGTACGCGGACTCCCAGGGGTACACGTGGGAGAGAGAGAAAGAGAGAGAGAGAGGAGAGGGGAGAATACTGAGGGGAGGGGAGGGTCGGTTAGGAAGTATAGGAGAGGGAGAGGAAGGGAGATGGGGAAGGGGAAGGGTAGAATAGGAAGGGACAGGGAGGAATAGGGAGGGGAGGAGAGCTTGGAGAGGGGAGGGGGAAGGGGAAGGGGGAGAATAAATTGGGGAGGGGAGGGAGGAGGGGAGAATACGGAACACGATTTTCAAATTACTGGCCTTTTGATGGAGTGGAAAGTACGTAGGAAGTGGCTTTGGTTGATGTACAGGAGGAAGCAAAAGTTAGTCTGCAGTTCCCCTACCAGCGTTGTGTTCTGCCCTCCATACTGTATTCCTCATTCCTCCCATATTCATCGTTCCTTCCATACTCCTCATTCCTCCCATATCCCTCATTCCTCCCATACTCCTCATTCCTCCCATATCCCTCATTCCTCCCATATCCCTCATTCCTCCCATACTCCTCATTCCTCCCATATCCCTCATTCGTCCCATACTCCTCATTCCTCCTATCTTTCTCATTCCCCAAGCAAAAAAAAGAATGTATAGTTGGTGTGAGGCATTGTGTGGTGTATGGCTGTGGTGTATAACTGTGTGGTATGGTGTGTGTTTGTGGAGTGGTGTATGTCTTGATGTTTAAGTGTGTGGTTGTGTGTGGTGTAGGCGTGTATGGTGTGGTGTGATATTTGATGTGGTGAATAACTAATGTGTTGTTGTGTGGTGAGTAACTTTTTGGTCTGGTGTATAACTAATGTGGTGTAGTGCGGTGAGTGACTCTTTGGTGCGATGATTGGGGTACAGAACGGAAAAATACACACCTTTCCCCCTACCTTTCGTGATTCCACATTCTTAATTAAAGTCACACTCCTCTTGACTCATAAGTACAAAGGTAAGTAATGTGTTGGAGGTCTCACGTGAAATCTGTAGTACGTTCACTTTAAATTGGCCCAGATTTTCGTTCCTTGGCAACTTATTTGTCGTAGCTAAGGGGCAGAAAAAGATGATGCTACGGCTCCACCTCATTTCCACGGAACTTCTTCGTGACTAGCATCATATTGTAGTGTTTATCTGTTGTTATTAATCAGTATTTAAGACGGACAGATGGCAGTTTTAGGCCAAGTTGCAGTGAACAGAGTGTGGTGTATTTGTTAAAATGTTTGGTGTAGTATGTCGTGGCTAAATCGCAGGAGGGGATATGCAAAGATACACATACGGGTGCCACATCAGGCCCCCGACACCCCACCCCTGTACTACGTATAAGTGAAGGCGGTTGTACACTACCAGTCCTCCCTCCCCCTCAAAAAAAAAAAAAAAAAAAAAAAAAAAAAGCTCGATATATAAGAAAAAAAAAAAAAACTAAAAGCCGTTGAGTTGGAAATTAAGATAGTGATATAATAGAAATAGATAGAAAATTGTGATAGAAAATGGTGATGCGTGGATAGTGACAGAATATGATCTTTTACAGGCCCAAAAATTATGGAAAAGAAAAAAGAAAAAATAGGATAGCGACAGAAATTCAAACTTTCATCCATTACGTTCGTCAAAAAATCGAAAAAAATAATATTAAAGAAAAATGAAAATAAAGGGAAGCGCCAGAAATGCAAAGCTTCCCCAATAATTTGAGGGAATTTCTGGCGCACCGTACGATCCCGTCTGCCAGGTTGAACTAACTGGCCCCGTCCCTCGCCGTCAAATTTTATAGTTACAGATTGGCGATAACGCTGTTAGATTAGAGAGGATTAGATGGATTAGGTTAGGCAGGATTAGATGCGTAAAGTTTAGGTTAGGCAGGATTGGTTCTAGGCATCACAGTGACCAATTCAGAGAGGGAATTAAGAGGAAAAAGACAATAAAAGAGTTTGCTTACGTTTTCCACAGCTACTTGGTATAAAAGAGATAAAAATGTAAGAAAGCTGTATAACTTTAAACATCCCTAAAGTAGTCCTTAAATAAATAGGCCAATAATAGGATCCGAAGCCATCCCTAAAAATTGTTATTCCACGAAACTCTACGGTCCGGGCCTGCCACGTTTAACTTACTCTGGCATCCCTCGCATTGGACAGTCATAGTTTCCTTGTTGGTGATGCTGTTAGTTAGATTAGATTAGATATATACGTTAGATTGGAGCTGATTGCTAGGGTAAGGTAGACAGGCTTGGCTCTAATTACCAGTAGGGTCATTTGTTACAGAATAATACAAAAAAAAATATGGCAAATAACTACGAATAATAATAATAATAATAATAATAAATAAGTGATACATACGAGAATTTCAAGTTTTGGTAAAATTCAATATAAGATTTGATATCTTGGACATGTTTGCCTCAAAAGTATCACTGGGATCCTTTGAGCTCCAGGATAATACACGAAAATCCTACAAAATTAAGGTACGGTAGGTTAGATAAGCCTGATTTTGAACACCATTATTGTCGTTTGAGTTACATAATAATAATAATAATAATAATAATAATAATAATAAAAGAGAAAGTAAAAAATGTGATACGTACAGAATGAAAAAAAAAAAAACGAAAAAAAATGGGCGAAAAGTTTGATACATACCGAAAAATTAAAAAAAAAAAAAAAAACACGACAAAAGCATCAAGTAATTTCACGAGGAAATGTGATACAGAGTGATACAGAAAAAACAAAAGATAATTGAACGATAAGATGATACGAACGGTATAATACAAAAAAGGCAAAAACAGAAAATAACTGGACAAAAAAAAATACGATGCGTATAAGATCATCCAAAAATTCGACGAAAATCGAGAGTAACTGAACGAAAAGATGTGATACGTCCTGAAAAAAAAGTTGAACGAAAGGATGTGATAGTACAGGGTAATAAAATCGGACAAAACCTGATGATTGGACATAATAATAATAATAATAATAATAATAATAATACGTACAGCAAAATACACACACACCAAAAAAAAAGAAAAAGAAATTGGACGAAAAAATGTAATAGTAGGAGAATTTGGGGGAAGAGGCAAATTTTGATGTGATTCTGTAAAATTCTACGGTCCCGGCTTGCCACGTTTAACTTACTTGCCCGTACCTCCCAGCAGACGTTTATAGCGTCCTCATATAACGAAGACGATGCTACACGACTATAAGGGCCCCGATGTAGCAGAGAGAGAGAGAGAGAGAGAGAGAGAGAGAGAGAGTTGGAGAAGGCATAAGCACAAGGATAACGACGAGTGTTCGGGAGTGGGAGAGAGGGAGGATGGAGGGATGGGGGTAGGGGAGAGAGGGGTAGAGGGAGGGAGGAGGAAAAGGTTAAAGGGAGGAGAGGGCGAAGAAATAAAGAGGAGACGAGGAAGATGATGATGATGATGGTGATGATGATGATGATGGTGATTGTGACAGTGATGATGATGATGGTGGTGGTGATGGTGGTGGTGGTGAAAAGTGAAGAGATGAAGAGAAGAAACGAGAGGATTAACACAAGGGAAGAGGAGAATTTAGGAGAGGGAGGAATGTGACTAGTGCCAGAGAGAGAGAGAGAGAGCAGAAGTAACGAGAGGAGCGGCGTCACATGAAGATGGGGAGGGGGAGGGGAAGAAGGGAGGGGAAAAGGAGGGGAAACCACATTCTGGCGGTTGTAAAGTGAAATGGGAGGGAGAAAAGGGAGAAGGGGAAAGAAGTGGAGGGGAAAGCAGCAGTGAAGTGAAGGGGAAAGGGAGAGAAGAGGAGGAGAAGAAGAGAGGGAAGGGAACGGAAGAGAAGTGAAGAGATTGAATTAAAATGGAGGGGAAGGGAAAGAAGAGAAAGAAAAGGAAGGGGAGGGGAGGGAAGGGAGAGGTAATGAAATAGGAATATGGGGAAGAGGAAAGGAGCAAGGTCGAGGGATGGGAAGGGGAAGAAGGAGGAGGGACGGGAGAGAAAGGGAGAGAGAAGGAAGAGGATAGTGTGAAGGGAAGAGGGGTGGGGAGGGAAAGTGGAAGGAGGGGGAGATGGGGAGGAGGAGGAGGGGAAGAGAGGGAGGGAAAGAGCAATTTTGAAGGAAGGGGAAAAGAAAGAAGTATGAAGGAAAAGAGAGGGAAAAGAGAGAGGGGAGAGAAGAAGAGAGGAAGGGAGAAAAGAGAATAAAGAAGAGGAAATGAAGGACTAAGTGGGGAAGGGAAAGAGGGAGGGGAAAGGGAAAGAAGGAAAGAGGAAGGGAGAAGGGAGGAAAATTAGAGACAAAGGGAGGGAAGATGAAGAGCTTGCAGAGAGGGGGGAGGGGTGGAAGAAAGAGAGGAATTGTGAATGGAAAGGGGTGGGGGAGCGAGAGAGAGGTAGGGGAGAGGGGGAGGAAAGAGAGTAGGAAGAAGGGGTGCAGGGAGACCAGAAGAGGGAGAGAGTCTGAGAGGGAGTGCAGAGGAAGAGTAAAGGGAGAAGATAGGGGAGGGGGAATAGGGAGAGAAGGGAGAGATGTAGAGAAAGAAGAAGAAGAACAAGGAAGAAAAGAAGGGAAGAAGAACAGGAGGGAAAGAAGGAAGGGAGAAGATGAAAAAAGAGAAAGGGAGGAGAGGAGGAGAACGAGGAAGGGAAGAAAGAGAAGGGAAAGGGAATAGGGAGGGGGAGTTGAGAGAGAGGGGAATTAGCAACGATATACCGGCAGTAAAGTGAAGGGGGAGGGGAGGGGGAGGGATGGGGCAGGGGGAGAAGATGAAATGGAAGAGATGAGACAGTTTTAGTTTCCTATCAAGGGTATACGCGCATGTACACACACACACACACACACACACACACACACACACACACATATATATATATATATATATATATATATATATATATACACACACACAATATACATACACATCTTTAAAGACACTCACTCACAATATAAATCCCGTCATGAAAACTGACATAGCGTGATGAAACAGAACAAGGCGAGAGTGAAGGGGGGGAGGGGGGAGGGGGAGGGGATGGAAAGGAGGAAGTGGAGGGGGTAAGAGGGGGGGTTGGGAGTGGTCCCTCCTTTGTTCTGTCCTGTCATGCACTGTCCTGTCCCATCCTTCTCTCTCTCTCTCTCTCTCTCTCTCTCTCCCTGTAAATATTGAATAGCTCCTCCAGATCAGACGGGGCAGCTGTTAACAGGATGGTTGGGGAAAAATGAGTTTTTGTTTTTTTTAACATTTACACATGCTGACTAGGGAATACAGCTCGTATGTGTGTGTGTGTGTGTGTGTGTGTGTGTGTGTGTGTGTGTGGTATAGGGTTTTAATGTTTTTTATATAAAGTAGTTGTTCTTGATTTTTTTTTACTCATCATCATCATCATCATCATCATCATCATCATCATCATCCAAGATCTTTTTTGCCTCTTCTTTTTTACTTCTTTCCACTTATTCCATTTCAGTTTTTCTTCCACTTTATCCTTTACTCATTTATGCTTTTTCCTGGCTTTCACTATTTCACTCTCTCTCTCTCTTTACTGTAAGTCCGTTTCTATATATGTATGGTTGTATGTATGTGCGAGTGGTTGTATGTATGTATGAGTGGTATGTGTATGTGTGGTTGTATGTGTGTATATATGGTTGTATATGTTTATGTGTGGTTGTATGTGTGTATGTATGGTTGTATGTATATGTGGTTGTATGTGTGTATGAGTGATTGTATGTGTGGTTGTATGTGTATATGGATGGTTGTATGTGTGTATGTGTGGTTGTATGTGTATGTGTGGCTGTATGTGTACGTATGGGTGTATGTGTGTATGAGCAGTTGTATGTGTATGTATGGTTGTATGTGTGTATGAGTGGTTGTATGCGTATATGTATGCTTGTATGTGCGTATGTGTGGTCGTATGTGTGTGTGTGGTTGTATGTATGTATGTATGTGTGGTTATGTATGGTGGGAGGGAATGGAGAGATGTGATACAATTTCGGTGCCTGTCTATGGAAGGTCGGGTCACGGGTCAAGGTCAAAGGTTGGGTGTTGCGTCACTGTACTGATTGACCACTTGATCGAGTCCATTTCTGTCCTCTCTCTCTCTACCACGTTCTAAAAATTCTCTCTCTCTCTCTCTCTCTCTCTCTCTCTCTCTCATATATATATATATATATATATATAGATATATATATATATATATATATATATATATATATATATATATGTATGTATATAATTTATTCATATAGCTTACTTGTATGTATACACAAACGAGTATATCAGCTGATCCATCTCTCACACATCTCTCTTATTCTTCCCCTCTCACTCTCCTCTCCTCCCCTTCTTCACCTGCGCTTTTAAAACTATGCCTGCTAGAGCTACTACTCATGCATTAATGTTCTGCCCACGGATACTCCTGGTTGCTTGTGCTTATCCATAGTGTATAATTATCGACCTACAAATAAGTTATAGATAGATAAATATATATATATATATATATATATATATATATATATATATATATATATATATATATATAGTAATGTGTGTGTGTGTGCGTGTGTGTGGAGTGGAGTGAGTGAGTGGGGTGGTGGGTGGCATATCCAGCAGCTCAGGGAGTGTTATCCACTAAGCCAGGACCTGCTGTGCTGGATTCATGGGAGAGGAGGTGAGAGGGGGAGGAGGAATAAGAGGCGAGGGGAGGGGAAAGGGAGAGAAGTTGGGCGGGGGGGAAAGGACAGATGTGGGTAGGAGACAGGGAGAGAGAGAGGACAGAAGGGAATGAGAGGAGTAGTGGGGGTGTGGGGTAGGGAAGGGGAGGAAGAGGGGAAGGGGGAGTGACAAAAATAGACAGGTATACCGGAGATGCCTTGGATGGGGGAGGAGGGAGAGGAAAAGGGGAGGTTATGAGGGACAGGGAGTAGGGGAGGGGATGAGGGTGGCATGCTGGGTGGGGGTGGGGGGGACAGAATCGTGCTAATGGGTGGGTTTGTGTAGGGGGTGGACGGGACTGGTGGGGTGGGGTGAGTGAGTGACTAGAGGCTTATCTACACACACACACACACACACACACACACACTGTCTCACTTAAGCTGTACGTGACTGTGTGTGAATGCCAGTATATGTGTATCCCTCAATTTATTGTTCAAATCGTAAATACAGATGTATTCATGGATATTACATTGCGTTTCCCGGTATATACATACATTAGGAAGATCAGTGTTGAGATCTCTGCCTACCCTTGCTAATTATTCTGGCTACTGATACACACACACACACACACACACACACACACACACACATATATATATATATATATATATATATATATATATATATATATATATATATATATATATATATATACAACCTGCTCAGGTATGCATTATACCATGGTATATGATTGGTTTAGGCCACATAGAGATCCTAGTAATGCTTGGGGTGCAGTTGTCATACTCGTCACAGCAAGTACCACTGTTGACAATGACAGGACGTGTGCCAGACGACCCACGGCGGCGGGGCTTGTGCTGTCACTGGGTAAAGTAGGAGGAGTAGGTCCCTGCCTGACAACCCACAGATGTCGCTGAAGGAGGGGTAGGCACGCTGGGTGAAGCCACTCCAGAGTAGTTTGTTTTGAGAGGATATCACAACCCTAGTCCTGAGTTTACAGTGTTTACAGAAGACAGCCGGAGACCTCTAAGAGAAAATTCTGTAAGACGCCATGATAGTGAGGGAACAGGGAGAGATGTTCAGTGGCTTGAGAAGTGAGAGGCAGGAAAATGGAGAAAGTGATACTCTTTTTTTTTTTACTTCAAGGTGTGTAGTTCCCAGGGCTGCCACTACACGGAGGAGGCGCTGAAGGAGGTTAAGAACTTGAACCTTGATGTACGATGTTTTTCACGAGAGGACGATACAAGACCGGCTTAGTTCTTGAGTTTATTTCCTGAAGACGGTGGGAGATTAAATGACATATAAGTAGGATGGACCCCTTCAAGATTAACAAGATAGATGTGTACTTCAGTAATAATAATAATAAGAAGAACTAGAGGGACACTCAGTGGAGCGCATCTCCCCGATAAGGACAACGTTATTTCCTAACCATTCTTCATAATGGGTTAGGGTTTCTCATCATTGATTTAGGCTTCGCATAAAGTGTTTTCCGGATCCAGGGTCTGTACTACGATCCTGATCTGCCCCAAAAGTTAATTGATTGTTCCCTGGGACATGGGTTATCTACCCACCAAATTTGGTCCAAATCCCTCCATTAGTTTTTGAGTAATCCTGGTAACAGACCAACCAGCAGACAAACAGGGGCGAAAACATACTCTTCCTGGGGAGAATAATAAATGGGTATCATGGTATAGGGGTTCATGTGGGAGTGGGTAATACATTCTGGCGTCATCGCAGAGAAAGGGTTACCTGATTCTCTCTCTCTCTCTCTCTCTCTCTCTCTCTCTCACACACACACACACACACACACACACACACATACGGCAGCCTCAAAGAAAATGGGAGAGACAATGAATTTCAGATGAGATGAAGGGGACAGGGGAAGGGGGGAGGACAGCTGAATATGGAGGAGAGAGAGAGAGAGAGAGAGAGAGAGAGAGAGATGGGGGCTTTGTTCATAGGGAGAAACAGAATAGAAAGATAAGTCGCTACGATGAGAGAGAGAGAGAGAGAGAGAGAGAGGATATAAAAACTGGAATATCTGACAAAAGAGAGGAAGTGATGGGAGGAAAGAAGAGTGACAGATGGAGACAGGGAGAGAGGAGGGAATAATCGAGGAAGGAAAAATGACAGACAGACAGACACAGAGGAGGGAGGTATGATAATGGAGAGAGAGAGAGAATGATGGAGGAAAGAAGAAAGACAGATAGGAGGTGGAGAAGGAGAGAAACTGAAGGAAGGGAGGGAAGTGGGAGAAAGGAGGGGAAATGAAAGGAAGGAAGAGAGAAAGAAAGAAAAGGAAGAAGGGAAGGAGGAAGGAAGGAAGGAAGGAGAGGGAAGAGATGGCGAAGGAGGGAGGGAAGAAGGGAGGGATAAAGGAGAGAGGAAGGAAGACAGATTGAATTGTATAATGGAGGATGAGAGAGAGAGAGAGAGAGAGAGAGAGAGAGAGAGAGAGAGGAGAGAAAATTGGACGAACCGTATACAGAAATCGAGAATAAGACAAGGATAGCAGTTGTAAAAGCCATCGCCTTCGTCACCACATCCTTCAACCGAAACTGGCAGGAAAAAATGAGAAGAACCACCATGCCTTATAGATGAAAGAGACAAGTGTGTGTTAATGTTGTGACCCAAGTGGAGGCAACACCAACTGCATCACCAAAGCTTATTCCTAGCACACACACATACATTTTCTTACATTATCAATCTATCTGTCTATATATCTATCCATCTGCCTATCTGTCTATGTCCTGCCTGCCTGCCATAAACCCCATCAGGCACGTGTTGTATACTTGTTTGTCCTCAGACTTTTTCATTCATACTGGGAAGTGATTTTGTATTACTTGGGGGGGTTGTGTATAGATAAGATAGTCCATATCTAATCCCTGAGTTTTAAAAAAAATATGCAGTTAAATAATCTGAAAATAATTTAATAATAATAATAATAATAATAATAACAGCCCCTTCATTAACCCTCTTACAGCCAGCTTACTCTCCAAACTCGAATAAAGGAAATCAGGATATCCCAGGAATAAACTCAAACTATTCGTAATCGGATTGGAGATCATTAGGACCCTGCTTACACCGTCATTTATATATTTTTTTTCATACGCTTAAGGGATGAGTTAAATCGGATCTGAGGACGTCATTTTAGTGAGGACGATTTATAATGATAGTAGTAGTAGTAGATTAGTAGTAGTAGTAGTAGTTTTTCTGATTATTCTTGTCCTTGTTCTTGTTTTTTCTTCTTTTTCCCTTCCTCCTTTCTCACTAGGAGGAGAAAGACTGCTTCCCCAGTATCCCTGCTTGTCGTAAGAGGCGCCTAGAAGGGGCGTTTTTATCTCCAGTCTTTCTCTCCTTACTGTCCCCTTCTGCTCCTCTGTCCTGCCTCTCGTCTTGGTATTTCCGTGGTTCTTCTGGCCTTTATTTTCCCTCAGCGTCTTCATTGTCGTATAGTCATGTTATGGTTTGATGCTAATTCTTCTTCCTTCCTTCCATCCTTCCTTCCTCCCACCCCACCCACTCCACCCATCCCACCCAGTCTTTCCACCCATCCCACCCCGTCCTCAGACCATTCTCGAGTACGTCACGACCCTCTAAAATCAATGACAGTCAAACGCTGAGTCAATATTAGTGCGATTTTCGTGTCCTCAGCAAAGTTACTTATACCGCAAGAGTTACTAATACCGCAAGAGTTACTAATACTGCAGGAGTTACTAATACTGCTACTGATACTGACTCTGTATGACTCGTTCTGACTCTACTTCTTCTTCTGTGATTCATTTTCAGTGGAATAAAATGATGTGTAAAGTGGTATACAGTACCGGCCTTGCGAACAGAGAGAGAGAGAGAGAGAGAGAGAGAGAGAGGAGGAATTAACACTCATATCTCCCCTTCATATCCTTCCCTTTTAGTCAAGATCCAGTGCCTTTTTCACCATCCCTACCTGCTTATTCTCTTACCTTCTCTCACCTGCTTAATTAACCTTTACAGAAGACCCATATCGCAGGTAAAGCCAAAATTATTAACCCTTTCGTTATCTTGGACGAATTGGCGTATTTTAAGTCAAGCGAAAATTTAATCCAAACAATTTTATTTAAAGCTAATATTTCATCCATGTTATTGTATTTAAAGCTATAATTTAATCCAAACTGTTTTATTTAAAGCTAGTATTTAATCCAGACTAATTTATTTTTTCTGGTAAAATTAGGAAGTTCAAAGTTTTATTGGAAATGATTTGAACTCTTTGAACACTGCTATGACCTGAGAGAGAGAGAGAGAGAGAGAGAGAGAGAGAGAGAGAGAGAGAGAGAGAGAGGAGGCAAATTGGTGAGACGGATATAAGAGGAAGGAATGGAAGGAGGAAGAGAGGGAGAGAAATATGGAAGGGAGGGGAGGGGAGGGGAGGGAGGGAATGGGAACGAGGGAGGGAAGATTGTAATATGGCTGTAAAAGTGAGTGAGTGGAGGATGAGAGAGAGAGAGAGAGAGAGAGAGGTACCTTATATTTAGCGAGGATGTGGACAGTGATAAGGAAGATAGGAACACACACACACACACACACACACACACACACACACACACACACACACACACACACACACACACACACACACACACACACACACACACACAGCTCCAGATTTAACTCCTTCACTACGTTGACGTCTTTTCGATTTTATTCTCCCTACCAAACGATCTCTCTCTCTCTCTCTCTCTCTCTCTCTCTCTCTCTCTCTTTTTTACCTGGGAGAGTCTAGTTCTTTTACTTTAACTTGGCCCAGATTTTCGGCCATTTGCATTCATATTTTCCCTAACTCATTGGCAGAAAACGGTGCTGCGATTCTGCGTTCCTTCCATAGCACTTCTTCGTGACTAGTGTCGTGTTTTGTATCCTATTTCCCTTAACTCATGGACAGGAAACAGCACTTCGGTTCCACAATTCTTCCACAGCACTTCTTCGTGACTAGTGCTACGTCATAATGATAATACCTTGTTACAGCTGAGCATTCGAGGTGGAGAGATGTCAGTTTTAGGTCAATAACAGTGAAAAGAGCATATTAGTGAAAGAGGGCAATAAAATCCATATGTAATTTCTCCATGTTGAAAAGTCAGCCAGAAAATAAAAATAATAAACTGTGTGACATTTATAGGGCGAAGGTGTTAATTTAAAATATTGAAAAACTTAAAAAAAAAAAAATCATTCCCGAAATATACCAGACCGGAAGCGTAAAAGATAACACAGGGAATGATATCAATAACAACAACAAAAAGGATGATGGCGGAAGGAAGTGACGTCACGTAATGGATTCTTTTTCCCGCTTTGCAGCACACACACACACACACACACACACACACACACACACACACACACACACACACACACACACACGCCAGAGATTCCTACTACGATAATGGACGCATCCCACCTCTTCTCTCGGCCTCTCAAATGCCTTATTATTGCTTTCTTCGAGATCTGTCGCTGCAAAATGCCAATATCGGGCCGAGAAATACGGTGGGTGGAGAGAGAAAGAGCGAGAGGAAATGAAAGGGAAGCAACGCAACATTGAACACGTAACGCAGCGTCAAGAAATTTCCTGACATTTTTCCCGCCACTTTTTCCCCGCCAATATTTTTTTTTCAGCACTTTTTTCTGGTAACCGTATCGGAAAATCAACATTCTATTTATCTATAGCCAAACACCATAGTTCTCTAAGGGGTGGCCGTTTGACTTCTGAGTTAGTTGTTTTACGGAGAGGGGCACTAACCCTGCACCAATCCACTTGTCGACTCGTAGGGAACACGTATGGGTTAGTTATATGGTTACCACTCAGCGTTGTAAATGGTATTCTGGCCTACAGGAAACCTTTAGGCTTGTCACTGAATGTAAAGCCACCTGAAAAGGAAGGAGTAATAAAAAGTGACAGGAAAGGTGGGAGAAATAGGAAGAGAGGAGAACAGACACAGAAAAAGAATGATGAAGGTGAAGGGAGAAGTAGACAGCACTACATCAAGTGAGTGGATGATGGTCGCATCAATTTTCTAAATCGCCTTCTGCGTCATACCAATTTGTTGTGTGCTTTTTTCTTATTTTTTACGTTCTTTTTCGAAATTGCTTTTCTGGTGTTTTCAGAAAAGGTGTGTGTAAGTAATATTGGTTTTTCGATGTGCGTGTGAGTATGGCATTGGAGAGAGAGAGAGAGAGAGAGAGAGAGAGAGAACAATAACAGATATGACCTGAACAGAGAGAGAGAGAGAGAGAGAGAGAACAATAACAGATATGGCCTGAACAGAGAGAGAGAGAGAACTGTGCTTATAATGACAAGGAAGGTAGACTGATCCACTCTCTCTCTCTCTCTCTCTCCTTCCTTCCTTCCTTCCTTCCTTTCATTTGCTCTCTTCCTTCATCCATTATACTCTTTTTCTCTCCCTGATTCCTTCCATCTGTCCAGCTTCCTCCCTTCTCATGTTCCCTCCCTTCCTATCCACACTCCTCCCTCTCCATCCTGTTTCCCTCCTCTCTCCGTCCCTTCCTTCCTTCCTTCCTTCCTTCCTCCCTCCCCTCTCACTGTTTCTTTCCACCTTCGTTCTGTTTAATTTTCCTCCCAGTTTCCTTCCTATATCTGTTTCTCCCTCTTTCTGTTCCATAATCCACGTGATTCTCTCTCTCTCTCTCTCTCTCTCTCTCTCTCTCTCTCTCTCTCTCTCTCTCTCCTCCTCCTCCTCCTCCTCCTCCTCCTATCTTTACCCTCTATTGCTCATGGTGTGAGTTCGTGAGGGAACTGAGAGAGAGAGAGAGAGAGAGAGAGAGAGAGTTGAGTAATAAAACCATTTGTTCTGTCTATCTTTCTATCTATTGCCAGACGCCATTATCCCGTAAGGGGTGGCCATTTGACTCTGAGTTATTTGTTTTACAGGGAAGGGCACTAACCCTCCACCAACCCACTTGTTGACACGTAGGGAGCACGAATGGTTTGGTTATATGGTTACCACCCAGCGTTGTATATGGTTTCTTGGCTTACAGGAAACCATTTGGCTTGTCACTCAATGTAAAGCCACCTGTAATGGAAAGAAAAGCAATAAGAAGTGACAGGAAAGATGGGAGAAATAGGAAGAGAGGAGGGCAGGCACAGAAAAGAATGATAAAGGCTAAGGAAGAAGTAGGCTGCACTACATCAAGTGAGTGGATGATGGTCGCCACCACCTACCACTAACCATTTGTTATTTTACTTTAATATCAAATGGCAACAGAAATCTGGATAAAACCTTGTGTAAGACTGAATGTGAGTATATATATATATATATATATATATATATATATATATATATATATATATATATATATATACAGTATATATATATATATATATATATATATATATATATATATATATATATATATATATATATATATATATATATATATATATATATATATATATATATATATATATATAAAAAATGTGTGTGTCTGTCTCTTATGTATACTTCTTTGTATGCGTATATTCTGTAGGCCTATATCCTGTGTATCTTCTTTTGTACCCTTGGTGCGTATATTGTGTGTGTTTAACACTTTGTGTACGTATCTTTATTTTTGTACGTACATATCTTCGTACTGTATATCTTTGTACGTATCAATTTGTCGCAGTATTTAGGCATCTGTTATGTACGTGCATTTGTATATCAACAGTATGTATATATGTATCTTATGTAGGGCCGCCTGTGTGTGTGTGTGTGTGTGTGTGTGTGTGTGTGTGTGTGTGTGTGTGTTTCGTAAGAGTGTTGTGATGAGCATTTTTGCCGTGGGTGGAGAGGCCATCAATCACCCGCCGTCACGTCTGCCATCACACTGCCTGCCTGCCTCCCCCACTGCCCCTTATATTATACCTTATATTATACCGTACCTCCCCCCCCCCACCGTCACACCCTCACTAACACATACCTTCACATATTATCACCTCTCCCATATGGACGAAAGTTATGTGTTTACCCGTCTCTGTCTGTCTGTTTCTCTGTGCACAAGATATCCAGGAAAATTCTTACCATATCGGATTTCACTGTAATGTGGTGGACAGGTAGGCACTGGGTCAAGGAAGGGCTGATTGGGTATTTAAGGTGGATCGGGATGCAGGAATAAATCATAAATATTACTGGCATCGGCGGAGGTATGCCGTCTCTGAATTTGTATAATGAGGGCAGACTGGGACCTTATTGTTTCCGCCACAGACACAACCAGCAGACCTGTTCCTTAGCTGACCACTGCCTTCTTTAACCATTTCTCTAACAGCCTCTGACAACTTCCTCCTCAAACCACTTCTTCCTTCTTTAACCATTTTTTCCTTCTCATACCACTTCTGATGCAGCCTGTTTCCCCTCTAACCACATTATCCTTCTTTGACTACTTCCTTCTCTAACCACCTCTCTAAACAATTATGCATCTAACCACTTCAAAGACTGATTTATTCCTCCTCTCTCCACATCTCCTGCAAGCTCATCATCCCATCTTTAACTGCTGTGATTCTAAAGCAGACTCATTTCTTACCACTTCTAAAACAAACACTTCTCTTGTATCCACTTCAAAAGCAAACCTATTTCCTCTTGAACTACGTCCAAGACAATCGGATTCTTTCTCTTTGTACTTCTAACCAAAAATTATTACCAGCCGCGATAGCGAAGCTACTATTGTTTTCAGTTTGTCTGTCTGTCTGTGTGTCTGTTAGCACGATAACTTCGCAGCCGCTCAAGATATCATCACAACATCTTACAGGTGTGTAGTAGGAATGAAAATCTCCTGCGAGTTCGATATTGGTGAAAGTAGGTCTAGGTCAGGGTCATATTCCAAGCCGCGCTAGATATGTATCGGCTCGCGGCTGGTGTGATTCCCCCCTTGGGGGGCCTCTAGTTCCCTTTGGTAACCACATGTAAAGTAAACCATCCCCTCTCTAAGCGCTTGTATATCAAAGTTGTTCTTCGTCCAACAACTTCTAAAGCTTTCTTCCTTCTCCTCGCACGTCTAAATCTAGCTTATCCCTCGTCTCTAAGATCAGTCCTATTCTCATCGGGTAAGGAGGCTTTCTAACACCATTTCCTAAGCTGTTTATTTTGCTTATTACACCTTACTGTCCTCTTCTGTTACATAAAGCTTTCCAATATCGCCATACTCTGCATAACGTACAAAAGGACATTGACCAGCCCTATCCAGAAACAAATCGCTAAGGAAGAGGTGTTACGGAGCTTTTTCAGCCGACGAGAATACGAGCCCTAGACACTGCAAGCCATCTCCCAGGAAACCGCCAGAGATAAAAGTGATAAGATTATTTGACTTCAGAGATTAGGCTTGACAGTCAGAGATGCGTGAGACTTCAGAGGGTTGTGGGGACCTGGACGAATCTTGGTTTAAGTTAGATAAGTTAGATTAGATTAGGGTAGGGTAGGGTAGGTTGGTTTGAAATAGGTTAAGTTAGATTTGGGTAGGGTACGGTAGGGTAGATTTGGGTAAGTTAGATTGGTTAGATTAGGGTAGTTTAGGGTAAGTTGGCTTGAAATTGGTTAGGTTGGTTTAAAACAGGTAAAGTTAGGTTGGGTTAGTTACGTAAATCCGTCCGTAATGTAGGTTTGATTACGTTGTGTCATTTACGTTAGAGGAGGTTACGTTGGAGTAGTTATGGCAGCTCGTAATGTATGTTTGGTGGGATTTGGTTTGGGTTAGATGGGGCGAGGTACCTTCACAGCATGGTAGCGAGTTATTTTTTATTTTATTTATTTATTTATGCATCTGACCTTTATTTGTGTGCACCTGACTCATTTTATTTGCGTGCACCTGACTTTAATTAATTTATGTGCACCTGACTCTTTTTATTTGCGTGCACCTGACTGTATTTATTTTATGTGCACCTGACTATTTACTTTATGTGCACCTGACTATTTATTTGTGTGCACCTGATTATTTATTTGTATGCACCTGACTGTATTTATTTGTGTGCACCTGACTATTTATTCGTGCACCTTACTATTTGTCTGCGTGCACCTGACTTTGTATTTATTTGTGTGCACCTGACTCTGTATTAGTTTGTGTGCACTTGACTTTATTCATTTTGTGTGCACCTGACGGTTCATTTGTGTACACCTGACAGTATTTTTATGTGTACACCTGGCTCTGTATTTATTTGTGTGCACCTGACTCCGTATTTATTTGTGTCACCTGGCTCTGTATTTATTTGTGTGCACCTGACTCTGGACATATAAAGCCATTGAGAGTATTTTATAGATAGGATAACAGAGTGACGTGTTTCTCTCTCACTGCCCATCACACTCCACACCCCACCACCACCAGCACCACCAGCACACACAGCAAGAGTGAGCACGCTATAAAGTTACAATACTCTCTCTCTCTCTCTCTCTCTCTCTCTCCAGTATGTATTTTTGTGAGATGTATAGAATGGTCGCTGTATATCATCTGAGCCTCTGACACGGGCAGGTGCCTATGCAGGTGCTTTGTGCCCTTCAAAGATTTGACGATCAAGACTTTCACACTTACATTGTCGTAAACCTGCTCAGACTGGCTGTCAACGTCCCAGTCCTCTGTACACTCACCCTAGGGTGGCAGCACAATGGCTGAAGGATGGCTGACGCAGGCGGCGTGCTTAAGGGTTCGGCGGAGCCTGATTATTAGCCATGACAGCTGCCAGTGAGATTAGGCTGGGGACTGTTACTCAGAGGACGTGACTGAACCATGCTGGACTGTGAGGTTGGATCTTCCTTTTCCACAGCTTCCCTCTGAAGGGACTGGGTCTCTTTAGGGGCGACACCGTCCACTAACACAGGGTGAAGGTGGGTTTTCACTCTCGTGTGCTGCAGGGTCGACTGGCAGAGTATCATTGTCACGGGGTTTTTAAATATAACACGTTTTTTTTTTTAATAAATGCTAAATATTATTTAATTGATAATAATATTCAATAATATTGAAGAGCAGGGACAATGATCGTCTTGCTACATCAAGCAATGATTCTTTACGCTGGCTTACTTCGCCGATTTTCTCAGAACGAGAATTTATAAACTTTCTCAACAGTACACAGCAGAGACAAATTACTCAATTGCTGTTTTTTAGTACTGTTAGCCTCTGGAGAAAGTTACTTCACCCCTGACAATAAATAACTAATACTAATGATATCATCAGGTTCTTGCTGATGCTTAACTCCTAGGAGGCACAACGGATTTTAAGCTTAATACACAAGACTGGCCTAAGCACCAGTTATGAAAGGCAAAACGTTTATGCAAGCTAGGAGCTATATGGAAAATAAGCTTAATCGGAGAAATGAAACAAGAGTTTACATTACATTAAGCTCAAGAAATAGAACTTAAATTTATTGATTACAAAATAAATTTAACGTTACATTTCAAATCAAATTAATGAGATCGCACTCACTCATTCACACACGAGCTAAATTCTTACACCTAGGAAAAACACCTTAATTAAACTCTTAAGACTAGGAAAACGAAAAGAAATACTGGTCGATGAATGCTGTGTATCACCAACTAAGGTGGGAGCTTGGAGAAACTGTAGTCAGTGGAGTCTGGGTGCTGCTGACCTCTCTCTCTCACACTTCTGGAGCACAGTACCTCTCTCCGTCACAACAGACACTGGACTGAGTAAATTCGTGAGAAAGAAATGGGAGCGATAGGCCGCATTCTTTAACGGTCGAGTGAGCGAAATGTGCTCAAAACAAATCGCTCAGCGGAAGCGCTAATGTCTCACACAAAGACGATCACGTATAACACTGAAAAATTGATTTGACAAAGCTTCCGTCCGAATGAGCGGTTAACTGAACGATAAACTGGGATTCTACTTGAATTCGCGGTTTTCCAAAAAAGCCAATGTCACTAGCCGACTCGTGACAATCATTTCCTGCAGTGCTTAATTGAAAGGGCATTTCCTGTATCTTCTGCTGTGTCCTCTTCACATGGCAGGAAATTGCCAAAGGAATACCAGGGTAGCAGGAGGGCAGGTGTCAACTATGGGCCTGACAGGTAATTCGGGTCGCTGGCGGTTGAGGTGGCGGGCCATGAGTGTACGGACAGTATTCTGAAGTGGTATAGGAGGCTGCGTAAAACCTTTTCTTAGTGACTCTTCTGCCTGTTACTTTTTTATGTATTTTTGTATGTTATTTATATCGTTTAAATATAGACGTAATTTGCATCAGTAACATCCACCCGTCCATCATCCAATCCTACGTTGCCCCTTGAAGAGCGTAGGAGCCCGTGGCTGGGCAAGTTGGTCCTGACATTTAAGATGAGAGTGACCAGCCTCACTCATCACTGAGTAGCAATACGTGGGCAGTAAACCCCAACCACTCCTTGGATACAAACCTTCACCGGCTCAGTCCGATTGGAGGCCCGTAATTACCCACTAAACCACCAGGTACCAAAATTTGGTTATATGGTTACCACCCAGCATAGTAAATGGTTTCCTGGTGTACAGTAAACCATTTGGCATCTCACTCAGTGTAGAGTCACCCACAGGCAGAAGGAAGAGGAAAGAATGAAGAAAAGAAAGACAGAAGAGGGAATGTAAAATCACCCGTAGGCGGAAGGACAAGGAAAAAATGAAGGAAAGAAAAACAGAATAGGATGAAAGGAAAGAAGGATGGAGGAGAGGAAAAGGCAGACACCTGAGAGCAGCATTACATCGAGTGAGTGGATGGTGAGCGCCCCCAGCACAGATAAGACTATTAAGTTGTAAGGTGTAAAATAATCGCCAAACATAGTGTGTTACGAAGCAGAGTCATTTACAGCACGACCCTTGTTTGGAAAGCCTAATATATGGACACGAAACCCAGCACATTCTGCCTCTCGCTGCTGCTGTGGCGCCTTTTTTAATTCTGTGGTCTAGGAATTGCCAGTGTGTTGTGGTGCGTCTGTGAAAATCTAATCTTTTTTTTTTTTAACATAAATTAAAGGGAACGGGGGACTCTAGAACTCACGTAAATTATCTCCCCTGTGACTAATTCGGTTCGTAACTCTGAGGGATGTACTAATTATCCTACGCCAGTGTTGAAATAGAAGTTTTGCTTTTTTTAATTTAATTTCAAAGTTATCGCGCTATGATCGTGGGTTTCTCATCATTATTAAGCGTTTTTTTTTTCTGTCTTTATTGGTGATTATTATTTTCCTCATCGTTATTCATTTTCCCTTTTTATATATCTGTTTTCATTTTTATTTCCCTCCATTGATGTTATGTTATGCAGTTTTTTTTTTTTCCTGCGTTAACAGTGAGTTTGGTTTTTCTGTTTTTCTGTTTTTTTCTTTTCTTTTTTCTGCAGCAGGTGTGTACTGTCACTGGCCTGGTGTTATTGGAAGGAGAGTACATGGGTCTCTCTCTCTCTCTCTCTCTCTCTCTCTCTCACACACACACACACACACACACACACACACACACACACACACACACACACACACACACTACCCTTATACAATAGCCCAGCCAAAAGAATTTTAAATGGGTTTCTCCTCTACCTTTTTCTTTTATTATCTCTTCCCTTCCCTTCCCTTCCCTTCCCTTCCCTTCCCTTCCCTTCCCTTCCCTTCCCTTCCCTTCCCTTCCCTTCCCATCCCTTCCTCTCCCCATCCCTTCCCTTCCTTTCCCCATCCCTTCCCTTACACTCCCTTTCCCTTCCCTTCCCTTCCCTTCCCTTGCCTTCCCTTCCCTTCCCTTCCCTTCCCTTCCCTTCCCTTCCCTTCCATTCCTCTCCCCATCCCTTCCCTTCCTTTCCCCATCCCTTCCCTTACACTCCCTTTCCCTTCCCTTCCCTTCCCTTCCCTTCCCTTCCCTTCCCTTCCTCTCCCCATCCCTTCCCTTCCTCTCCCCATCCCTTCCCTTCCTCTCCCCATCCCTTCCCTTACTCTCCCTTTCCCTTCCCTTCCCTTCCCTTCCTCTCCCCATCCCTTCCCTTCCTTTCCCCATCCCTTCCCTTACACTCCCTTTCCCTTCCCTTCCCTTCCCTTCCTTTCCCTTCCCTTCCCTTCCTCTCCCCATCCCTTCCCTTCCTCTCCTCATCCCTTCCCTTCCTCTCCCCTTCCCTTCCCTTCCCTTCCCTTCCCTTCCTCTCCCCATCCCTTCCCTTACACTCCCTTTCCCTTCCCTTCCCTTCCCTTCCCTTCCTCTCCCCATCCCTTCCCTTCCTCTCCCCATCCCTTCCCTTCCTCTCCCCATCCTTCCCTTCCTCTCCCCATCCCTTCCCTTACTCTCCCTTTCCCTTCCCTTACTCTCCCTTTCCCTTCCCTTCCCTTCCCTTCCTCTCCCCATCCCTTCCCTTCCTCTCCCCATCCCTTCCCTTACTCTCCCTTTCCCTTCCCTTCCCTTCCTTTCATCCGTTTTGATTTTGTCTTCCTCTTGTTTTCTTCACTCTTCCTTGCTCTTCTCTTCCCTCCTCCCCCTCCTCCTCCTCCTCCTCCTCCTCCTCCTCCTCCTCACCGACTTTCTCTCTCTCCAGTCACTACACATTATTATCTTTTCCCAATGAGTGCCTCACCATTTTCATTTCCACTCTTATCTCCCCTTCCCTTCTTTTCTCCTCTCTCCTCTTCTGTTGTCTTGTCTTTTCTTCTCAGCTTTTATTCCTCTCTTCCTTCCTTCCTCTCTTCCTTCCTTCCTTCTTTGGTGTCCTCCATCCTTCCGGCCTCGTATATCCCTGCACATCTGTTCCTTCCATTTCCTTTCCCTCCCCTTTCTTAATCATCATCATCATCATCATCATCATCATCACCATACCCCTTCCCATTCCCTTCCTCCTCCATTCCCCTTCCCCCTTCTTCCTCCTCCTCCACCCCCTCCCCCTCTTCTCCGTGCCCCACTTGGGCCAGTACACATTATCTCGGCCCACAGACTTTTACACAGTTTCGGCTTCGGCTCGCGGATCCCATTTTAGGCGGTGGCGAAAGTTTATATGTTTAGTGGGAGAGAATGGCTGCTTATATCATGGCGCAGGCGGGCCGGGGAGCAGTAATTGCTTGTTGGGGCATAATTGGTTGTTAGCTGGGCCACGGGTAGTTAGCTGGGGGGGTTAGGATGAGGTAAAGTAGGGTAGGGTTGGGTTGGATTTGGTTAGGAGTAGTTAGGTTAGGTTGGGTTGGGCTAAGTAAGGTTGTTAAGAGATAGTGTGAGATGATTGGCTGTTAGCAGGGACATGGATAGTTGGTTGGTGGGTTAGGTTAGGTTGGGGTAGGGTACGTTAGGTTAGGTTAGGCTAGGTTAGGTTAATAGTTCTCACTCTGAAGGTCACGGGTCCCAAGGGTGCCGTAGCAAGATTTTAAGGATTGGGGGGCAGGCTGGTGTTGGATGTAAAAGTTTAAAGAAAGTTAGGGTAGTCAGTAATAAAGATCAGTTTTATTACTTACTTTAACTTGGCAAAGTATATGGTGCCAGTTCAGCATATAAGATACTGTAATAATAATAATAATAATAATAATAATAATAATAATAATAATAACAACAACAACAACAACAATAATAATAATAATAATAATATTAAACAGTAAATAAGAAAAATATATATATGGCTTATGTAATTAAAACACCTTTTCATCATTATTTTGGGAGGGGAGTTGCGAGGAAAAGGAAGATTGATGGCCAGTGTGTTAGGTGATGTTAGGGCTAGGTTAGGGTAGGGTAGGCAGGGTTGTTAGGCTTGGGTAGGTTAGGTTAGGCTGGGTAAGGTTGAGGTAAGTTAAGGCAGGGTTGGGTAGGGAGGGATGGAGTGGTATGAGGTGATTGGCTTTGGGTTAGGTTAGGGTGTGGTACTGACAGGTAATTGTACTGAGGCTTCCACACTAGAGCTACACTACACACAGGGTTGAATACGAGTCGAATAGGTCACCGGCTGTGCAAGACTAACCGCATTCATTGATCGGGTGTCTCCTTAGCTGAATATAATCATCTGACTTTAGGTAGATTAACATTAGTAGAGTCGGACTGAAGGAATATTGGAGAGAATATTCAGTCCCTTTCACTATCCTGATCTAAATAATATATATGACGTCACTTAGGAAACACACACACACACACACACACACACACACACACACACACACACACACACACACACACACACACACACACACACACACACACACACACACACACACACACACACACACACACACGCCCAACCCCTGCAAAGATGATGTAAGAGAAAAATAATGTGATATTCTCAAGATAAATCTCCTGAAGAAGAGACAGGGAGAATATTGAAGACGATGAAGGAGTAAGGTGTGTGTTTCAGAGGGCAGGGGGAAGCAGGCGTGTGCAAGATAGGATTCTCTCTCTCTCTCTCTCTCTCTCTCTCTGGTATTGATTTCCTTGCACCTCCTCTTCACCGATTTATTTCGCATATTGTACCTTTACGTCTTCCTATATGTCATCTATATAGTTTTAATTCCGACATAGTTTGGTTCTCTAAGGTACAGGAGGATAGTAGAGTTTGACATGCAGAATGAATCGCTAAAGAAGAGTTGTTAGGAAACGTCTCCCCAAAGATCAACAAAATTCTCAGGTGTTGGCAATAACGTAATATAATGCAGTGTAATTAACCTTTTTAACATCAAATTACCATAGCATTAATTATCCACTACGGGAAATGTTTTAAATGCTCTCGAAACGGCCATGGGAACGAGCGGAATAGCCAATGAGGTGTGGAGTCTCGATATTTGGCGGGAAAAATAAAATGGGTGTCCCGAAATAATATACATAGGTCATATCAACTCGCCCCCTGAATATTTTAATGCCATTTTTTTCGCCTGCCATTTTTTCCAGTTCATTTTTAAAAACATACAGTTTGACATTTTTCTGGATGATTTTTTTTTTTTTTTTTTTTTTTGTTTGGAATATTTTTAGGTTCGTTTTTTTAAGCATATTGGCGCCTGGTGGTCTAGTGGTTTGAACGTCCCAGTCGATGTGTAGGTTTGTCTCCCAAGAGGTGACTGGATTTTTTTATTATTTTTATTATTATTATTTTTTTTTATCAGCAAGAAAAGGTTGGTCATCTACACTTAAGTATATTGGACTCTGCCTAGCCCCGGGGCCCTACACCTCCAAGGGGGTAAAAATTAGATGGACAGTTACGATTTAAAGTTACGATTTGCCGCCTCTTATGGTTTGTTTACTTTTTACAGATGGAGGAGCGAGCCGAGAGGGGCGGAGCGGCCGAACATGGAGAACGGAAAACTGAGTGACGACGGAGGAATAATAAAAAGAGTAAGAGCAGATAACGAGACAATTCCAGGCAGCAGCGATAAAGCGGGAGAGAAACTGTAAGCAGGGAGAAAGGAGGACGCGGCAAGAGAGGAAAAGCCAGGAAAAAGGGCGGGGAAAGGAAAAAGATAGCGAGCCCGGGAGAAGGAAGCGAGAGGAAAAGGCATTAGCGGAAATCACGTTATCGGCTCATGTGGAGGAACTGTGGAGAGAGAGAAAGAGAAAGAGACGCGGAGGAATTGGAGAGAGAGATAGATAGATAGAGAGAGAGAGAGAGACGTCGGAAAGGAACCTGTGGAGAAAAAAAATACATTATCCAGATGAAAGTTCGCGCCAAAAAATGAGCCTCTATTGACACTTGGGAGAAAGAGACGACAGTGATTCCCAATACTCGGGAAAAAAAAGGTATATATTATTGAAGCTACAGAAACTATGCAAACAATAATGCCAATCTAATATTCTAAAAATTTATGTATGTGTGTGAGATTATACAGTGCAGAAAAAGAGCTTATTACTGATACTATGAGAATTTACAGCTTGGGAAGGGAAAATGCGACGTAAATACCTGGCGCATGGAAAATATATGAAGATCCAAAATGGAAGAATAATGCCAGTGATATCTTGAAATTTACATGCGTGTGACACAAGGAGAAAAAATAGGTATTGCGTATATTACTAACTTACTTGACTTAAGGGGAAAAGGCTGGATAACTAATAATATGCAAGATACAAAACTGTGCAAGAAGCGTCAACAGTACTTTAGAAAACCCTGATACGTACATCTAACATTACAATTCTCTTCAACGAATAGAATGTGCAGAACAAACGTTAGTAAAAATATTATCAACTTAATCTCAGGGAAAACGTATGCAAACTGAAAAAAAAAAAAAAGTTATGCAGACTGATGAAACGCGAAATAATAATACAATTAATAGTTAGAAAATTAGTGATAGAAGAGTCAAGTACTTTATACGTATTACAAAACGTGCAGAAGAAAGTTATTAAATATATACACCAAATTAGGCGATAGGAAGAATATTAGGGACGACAGATATATATAAGGAAGATGTCAAAATAACTTGAAAATTACAACACATGCTTCCTTCACAAATTCCACTCTTTATAAAACTTTGAGAAAATAACTGGGCATTAATGAAGCCACTTTAGGAGAAACGTGCTCAAACTTAATTCAGGGATAAACAGACAGCGAGAAACTGTGCATGGTGGAAGGCAACTTGGAGTGGCATGAAGGACTGAAGGCATAAAGTGATCTCAAATTTAAGGATAGAAAATAGTGGTAGTTAAATTAAGAATAAAGAAATAGTGAGTGATAAAAGTGAAAAAATAAAATGTATCTATAGACGAACGAAGGGGGTTTGTAGTGGGAGATATTAAAGACGGTTGAATAAATAAATTGTGCGTGAAGGAAAGTTGTTTGTAGTGGTGGAGGGAGGATGAGTGATAAGTAAAGGCGAAATGTATTGTGCCTGAGGAAGGTAAGTGACAGGTGAAGGAGAAAATACCGTGCATGAAGAAGGGCGACTTGAATGGCAGAAGAAATAAAATGGAAGATAAAAGGAGAGGGAGATGTAGAAAATTCGAATCAATTGTCTCACTCTGAATGAAGCCTGGAGTAAATCGCCTGGAATAAATTTAGTGTCTGGTAATAAGTCGCCTGACCCCTTGACTACGAGGGGAAGCTGAATCAAATTGCAAGAGGGTAACAAGAAAAAAAACTGAATAAAATCTCACTATGGTAATTAAAGTAATTAAATCTCCCTCTTAAGCTGCATAAAATCGCATGAGGGTAGCAAGTAAAAAATCCCCCTAAATGAATAAAATCGCATGAGGGTAGCAAGAAAAAATCCCCCTAAAACTGAATAAATCGCATGAGGGTAGGAAGAAAAAATGTATCTCCACTTAAGCCTTAAAAAAATGGCAAGATAGTAGCAAGAATTAGATTTAACCTCACTAACTCAAAAGGGTTCGGAGAGAGCGAGATCCCGAACCTAATGAGATATGTGTGCTTGGGTTGAGAAGTGCGTCAGTGAAGGGATATTATAATTAATTTAGTGATCAGCCTGTGTCTCTCCGGGCTAACTCATCTTAATTAGACTGACAAGTTTTTAATGATAACGTTGATCTGGGTATTTAGGAGTTGATTTGAGCATTTTGGAGTTGATTTGAGTATTAGTCTGTGAAGTGGAATTTGTGCGGGATTGGCGCTTGAGGACATATGAGCGTGTGAAATATCCAAGAAGTAGAATTAAACGTTGAGAATTTGTCAGAAATGAGATTCGGAGTTTTGAGACCGTGAATAAGGCTGAGAATTTATCTGTGAAGGAATTTGTGTATGTAATTGAAGGTTGAGAATATGTCCATATACCCGTGTTGAAAATTATGGTGAGAATATCGATGTTGAGGATTTGAGGGTGAAAAAGTTAGCATTATGAACATGAGATTTTATTCAGACTGAGAATTTATGGACGAGAGAATAATAGGCTATACATGTGATGAGAATTTTAGGGTGGGAATATATGAGCATACGATTTATTTATCCATGAGCTTGAGAATTTGACTTTGAGAATTGATCCGAGTTGAGATTTGGAGGTTGAGAATTTATCTGTTGAGATTTTTAGGTTGAGAATTTATCCGTGTTGAGATTTGGAGGTTGAGAATTTATCTGTGTTGATTTTTGAAGGTTGAGAATTTATCTGTGTTGATTTTTGGAGGTTGAGAATTTATCCATGTTGAGAGTTGGAGGTTGAGAATTTATCCATGTTGAGATTTGGAGGTTGAGAATTTATCCATGCTGAGATTTTCAGGTTGAGAATTTATGCAGGTTGAAAATTTGAGGTTGAGTGTTATTCCTTGAGGGAGAAGTTTATGTTGGCAATTTATCCATAAGGTCGAGCATTTTCCTGGAGGTTGAGAATTGGTTGAGATTCTGGTCATCCTCAAGCTTGAGAATTTGTCCATGTTGATAATTTACTCATGAATCTAAGAATTTATCCGTGAGCTCAAGAATTTAAGCTAAGAAAGAAAGACAGGGAATGTGACAAGGATAATCCCCCACCCACCCATCCTCACAAGTAGCGTTTGATCTCTGGACCCACAGGACGTGACTGTCTGACCCTTACCACTTCACTGCCACACTCCGTACAAGAAATTCGAAGACAGAGCAAAACATAGGTGGACGGTAATCTGTAAGTGAAATAATTAGAAGGGCAGTTTGGGAGTAATAAGCATAACATTCAGAATAACAACAAAGTAACAGTAATCTCTAGTACTCAGGAGAAACCCAAGAGTAATAAGAACCTGAACAAACAAGAACACGAAACAACAAGAAAAATTACAGGAAGAACGTTGACAAATCAAACATGACTTATCAACAAGATTCTTACTACTAAAAAAAAAAAAAATCGTATATAACAGTCAGAACAAGACAAAAACACAACAAAAAAAGAAAAAGAAAACGGACCACTTAGAAACGAAGCTCCGAACCACAAGACTCGAACCTTCAACCCAGACTTTCCAAAACCGCCCCCACACCCACGCCCAAGATGCTGAGCGGGGAGATGAGCGTGCAGGCGTTGTGGGCGGGTACGGGCGTGGCTGCTTGCGTGGGCGGGGGCAGCCTGGGGGCGGCGCTGGGGGGAGGGCACTGGCTGGAGACCTACGAGCAGATCCCGAACCCCGCCTACAAGAACGGATCCTCGAAGCTGGAGTTCCTCACCAAAGCCACCGTTAGCGGATTGTTTACCTTGTGTGTGACGGAAGGTTAGTGGCTGTTTATGTACCACTGTTTACTGTTTATTTCCCGTTTATTTGTAGGTTATATACTGTTGTTTATCTTAGTGTTGATTTGTTGACCCTTATTTGTTATTGTTGATTTTTCTTTACTGTTTTTATACCACTGTTTACCCTGTGTGTGTAATGGAAGATTAGTGTGGATTGTCTGTCTGCTGTTTATTTACTGCTGTTTATTGTTTGTTTACCGTTGTTTACTGCTTGCTTCCATCCATTAGTACAGTTGATGACCTGGGTATGAAGTGACTATAGTGGACAGTGCTTGAAGTTCTGCACCCAACCCTCTGTCAGCGGATTGTTTACCTTGCTTGTTACGGAAGGTTTGTGTGGAGTGTTTTGTTTACTCCTGTGTTCTGTTTGTTTACTGTTAATTTCCTTTTTACTGTTGCTTTAAGATTATTTACTGTTATTTACAACTTTACCTTAGTAGTGTTTAACCGTTCATTTCTGTTTATTTGTTTATTACCTCTTTACCGTTACTTTCAGATTATTTACTGTTTATTTACAACTGTTTGACTTAGTAGTGGTTAACCGTTTATTTACTGTTAATTACCACTTTACTGTTGCTTTCAGAATATTTTTTATTTACCACTGTTTTGTTTAGTAGTGATTAACTGTTTATTTACTGTTATTTACCTCTGCTGTTACTTTCAGATTATTTACTGTTTATTTACAGTTGTTTTCCTCAGTAGTGATTAACCGTTTATTGACAACTGTTTATTAACCACCGTTTTTGCATTTACCGCTGCTTACTGTTCCGTTTACTGTTTATTTAATACTTAGTTATAGGGGTATATGCTGTTTGTCAGGGAAGCTTAACGTTCAGTAGCGTCTGTTTACCGTTTATTTACCGTTTATTTCCACCCGGTAGTATATTTCGGGACCTGGATGTCAACCAACTATAGCAGGTGGTGTTGTAGGGGAGGATTGTGGCTTAGAATAATTAGCCGTCTGTCCTGTAAATTGCCTTAAAGACCCTTGGAGCTGGAGTTCCTGGCAGAGTCACACCGTTAGTCCACTGTTGACACTGTTTATACTGTTTATCATGGAAGGTTAGTGTGGGAGGAATGTTTGTTTACTGTTTATGTTTACTGTTGTTTACTTCTTACACGGCTAGGAATTTTGTTTGTTTACTGTTTAATTCTACTCCCCCACTGTTGATTACTTTACTAGGCCTTATTTATCTATTTACCGTTGATTACCGTTAATTTACTGTTTATTTTTATTATAGTTGATTACCGCAGATTGTTTACCGTTTTAAGTTGGATTTTTCTATTTATATACCGTTTTTTCCGTTTTATACCATGGCCGTTACGAAAGGTTACTGTTTATTTACTGTTGATTTACCGTTGTTTACATTAGTTTTATTTACTGTTTATTTACGGCTGTTTACCTGATTTTTTTTTATTCCTTAGTCTACTGTTTATTGTTTGTTTATAATTTTAGGTGTTTGCCTTCGTTTATTTACTGTTTAAGTCTGTTTACTTTGGTGTTTATTTACTGATTATTTACAGCTGTTTATTTTAGTGTTGATTCACTTTTTTATTTACAGTTGCTTATCTCTGTTCACTCTGTTCACACCTGTTTACCTTAGTGTTTATTTACAGCTGTTTACTGTAGAGTTTATTTGTTGTATTTACGATTGTTTATCTTGGTGTTCATTTACTGTTTGTTTACAGCGATTTATCTTAGTGTTTATTTACTCTTCATTTACATCTGTTTACCTTAGTGTTTATTTACTGTTTATTTACAGCTGTTTACCGTAGTGTTTATTTGCGGCTGTTTACTTTTGCGTTTATTTACGGTTGTTTACCTTAGTGTTTATTTACCTTTTTATTTACAGTTGTTTATTTTAATGTTGATTTACTGTTTATTTACGGTTGTTTACTTTAGTGTTTATTTGCTCTTCATTTACAGCTGTTTACATTAGCGTTTACGCTTCATTTACAGCTGTTTACCTTAGTGTTTATTTACTATTACTTACAGCTATACCTGAGTTTGTTTACTATTTATTTACAGCTGTTTACCGTACTGTTTATTTACTGTTTACAGCTATTTACCTTAGTGTTCATCTACTCTATTTACAGCTGTTTAGTGTTTATATACTGTTTACTTACATCTGTTTACCTTAGTGTTTATTTACTGTTTACTTACGGTTGTGTACTGTAGTGTTTGTTTTTGTTTATTTAAATCTATTTATATTAGATTTCATTTTCTTTATTAGCCATTTACCTTAGTGTTTATTTACTTTTTATTTACAGCTGTTTACCTTAGTGTTTATTTACTGTTTATTTACAGCTGTTTACCTTAGTGTTTATTTACTTTTTATTTACAGCTGTTTACCTTAGTGTTTATTTACTCTTTATTTACAGCTGTTTACCTTAGTGTTTACTGTTTACTTAGTTGTTTACTGTAATGTTTGTTTTTGTTTATTTAAATCTGTTTACATTAGTTTTCTTTTTCTGTATCAGCAATTTACCCTAGTGTTTACTGTTTATTTACAGCTGTTTACCTTAGTGTTTATTTACAGCTGTTTACGTTAGTGTTTATGTACTCTTTCTTTGCGGCTGTTTACCTTAGTGTTTATTTACTCTGTTTACTGCTGTTTACCTTAGTGTTTACTCTGTTTACAGCTGTTTACATTAGTGTTTACCGTTTATTTACAGCTGTTTACCTTAGTCCTTATTTACTGTATTTACCGATGTTTACATCAGTGTTTATTTACCATTACACTTGTTTACCTTTATTTAATGTTTAGTCTTGTTTGCTTTGGTGTTTATTTACCAGTACAGTTGTTTACCTTTGTTTATTTAATGTTTACTCTTGTTTACCTTAGTGTTTATTTTGCCATTACCGTTGTTTACCTTGTATGGAAGAAGGTTGGTGTTGATTTACTGTTTGTTTGCTTTATATTTAGCGATGTTTACCCTGTGTCTTAGAAAAAGGCAACGTTTCTTTACTGTTATTACTGTTTGCCACAACTGTTTATTTGCTGCGTGTAAGGTGTGTGTGTGTGTGTGTGTGTGTGTGTGTGTGTGTGTGTGTGTGTGAGAGAGAGACAGAGACAGAGACAGACAGACAGATTTCAGATTTGCAATAATCCCGTCTCTTTCATCCTTAATCCCGTCATCACAACAGTCAGTAATTCCCTGATACCTTTAAATTATGATCATCCTATCCCTGCTATCATCATCATCATCACCATCATCATCATCATCATCATCATCATCACCACCACCACCACCATCATCACCATCATCATCATCATCATCACCATCACCACCATCATCATCATCATCATCATCATCATCATCATCATCATCATCATTATCATTCCTAGACTGTTAGTTATAGTGCTGTGTTTTTATTATTACATTATCGTTTATCGTTTATTTTTTATTCAGGTTCTTATAGTATTGTTAATTTTGGTTGCTTATTTCTTCAGTTATTATCAGTTAGTCTTAAATGGGAGTTATTTATCTTGTTGCTTGTGTGTGTGTGTGTGTGTGTGTGTGTGTGTGTGTGTGTGTGTGTGTGTGTGTGTGTGTGTGTGTGAGTCTCCTACCACGCCAACTTGCGGACATATGCTGATCCACACGTTGAACGATAAACAAGGAGAAGGTGAACGATGATTTTCGAAACCCAGTCAAACGATATGCAGAACCCAACACATTTTCCAGAATATTGTGTATGGGTTTCAAATATGTTCGACGAAAAGGTGGATCGAAATCGTTGTCCGCGACTGTACCTCCCGAATTTCCGTCCCTGACAATATAGTTATATTTAAAGTAGTGATATTAATTTTGTCATTGTAAAATAGATAATGTTTTGGAAATATACCATCAACTTCGAAAGGTGTCATAAAAAAGGGGTATAATATTTGACCTGAGCTAATCCCCGGCTTAATTACGCGCCCAGTCAGGTCATTACTGCCACTCTCACCTGGCGGGGTTAATTGGGGTAATTAGTGGAGACAGGTGTGTTATTGTTCCGGATCATGGCAGGTGGTCGAACGGTATTTAATAATTTGTAGTGGTTATTTGAGTTATACGAGGTCACTGATTGTAGCAGTAGTAGTAGTCGTGGTGGTGGTGGTGGTGGTGGTTGGTGGTAGTGGTTGAGGTGATGATGATGATGACGATTCTAAGAAGGTGAGTGTGAGTGAGAGGGAGAGTAAGAGCGAGAGGGAGTTTAAAAGTGAGTGAGCTGTGTGAAAGATTGAGTGTGATTGAGAGGGAATGTAGGAAAGAAAATGAGTTCAAGAGAGGGTGATTGAGTGGTGTAAGAGAGTAAGTGTAAAAGGGAATGTGTGTGTGTGTGTGTGTGTGTGTGTGTGTGTGTGTGTGTGTGTGTGTGTGTGTGTGTGTGTGAGAGAGAGAGAGAGAGAGAGAGAGAGCGGAGAGCTGATAAAACGGAAAGCCTTTGATGTGTGGTCGCTGGTGGTGTGGTGTTGTGCTGGTGTTAATGGTATGGTGTTATGGCAGTGGTATCTTGTTATCACCGGACGGAACTGGACCATGAAACTCCAGTGAGCTTTAGTCACGAGTCTCCTTGGTTACTAGTGCAATTTTTTGTCCTTCTGCAGCGTAAGTTCCGTAGCTCAGTGGCAGACAGTACTACGGCTCTATATCCTTTCCATAGCACTTCTTCGTGACTAGCACCATATTCTAGTGTTCATCTCTTGCTATAATTCAGCATTCAAGGGGAAGAGGTAGCTACTTTACGCCAAGTTTGAGTGAACGTAGTATAGTCAAATTCGCCCTTCAGTCTGACTACACTTGTCCACTAACTGAGCTGAAAGGGGTTAAGGATTTATTGTGTATGGTATTCGTGTGGTATTTTTGTCTGGTATTGTGGTGTTGGTGGTATTTATTTGTGTGGTTTATTGTGTATGGTGTCTGTGTGGTATTATTGTGTGGTATTTATGTGTGTGGTAATGCTGACTGTGGTATTATTGCGTGTGGTATTAATGTGTCTGGTATTAGTGTGTGGTAGTAGTGCGTGTGGTATTAATCTGGTATTAGTGTGTGTGGTATTATTGTCTGGTATTATTGAGGGCGGTGGTATTAATGTATGTGTTTGTTATTATTTGTGGGTTGTGCCTATTGTGGTGCTGGTGGTATTACTGTGTGGTATTATTATGTGTACACTGGTATGATAAACACAATCTCGCCCACACGCTATGTCGGATATTGTCACCTGAGAAGCGAGTTATTAATGAGTCACCTGTATGTGTGTGTGTGTGTGTGTGTATCTATCTGTGTATCTGTATAAATCTGTGTATGTTTGTCTATTCATTCGTAATATTTGTTTATCTATCAGTCTATTTATCTATGTGTCTATCTTCAACTCTGTCAGCAACTAAAGTCTATAGTTAGCTAGGTGACCTCTCTTTATGGTGACCTCTCCACGGTGACCTTTCTTTATGGTGACCTCTTTTCAGTGACCTCATTACTGTGACCTCTCTTTACGGTGACCTCTTCTTGTACTGACCTCTGTTTACGGTGACCTTCGTGCAGTGACCTCACTTTACAGTTTATTCGCTGTGCCTCCAGGCTATACAACGTAGGAAAGGTCTCTCGTACTGAAGGGGTTAATGTCGTCTCCAGTGTGTGTGTGTGTGTGTGTGTGTGTGTGTGTGTGTGTGTGTGTGTGTGTGTTTGCTGCTAGACGAATTTACGAAAGGGAGATTAGCCGTAGTGAAGGCCTGGCTCGATACTGCATCCGCTTGCCTGGAGTTAATTAGGAGGCCGTTTGGAATATGAGTTAATTAAATACCCCGCCAGTCACACACCGCCAGCCATCCCATTATTATTACTTAAACTCGTGTAGCAGAGGCGGCGGCGGCGGAGCGGGTTTTGTAGTTTGGCAATTGTGTGAACCAGCATCGCATCATTACCGGCAACGCGACCAGTGCCTTTGTGCGATATTCAGCCCGTTGTGTGTGTGTGTGTGTGTGTGTGTGTGTGTGTGTGTGTGTGTGTGTGTGTGTGTGTGTGTGTGTGTGTGTGTGTGTGTGTACAAGTGTGTACAACTTCCTTTGATATCTTAAAATATGTTGTAATGTGGAGTATCATCTTTTATGTGTCATTTACATCCGGTAAGGGGGTAAGATGCCCTGTGAAGACGGTTGGCTAGAGAGAGAGAGAGAGAGAGAGAGAGAGGAGGAAGAAGGAAAAGATAAAGAAAAAGGAAAGAGAATATAAACAAAAAGGGAAAAAAAGAATATAAGGAAAAAGAAGACGAAGAATATAAAGAAAATGGAAGGAGAAAGAATGATTGAAAAGCGAAAATGGAAAAAATAAGAAAAAAACTCGGTGTGAAGGGGCCAAGCAGCGAGAGAGAGAGAGAGAGAGAGAGAGAGAGAGAAAGGGGGGGTCAAAGAGTGAAGGAAGTGTGGGATGTGGGGTGAGAGCGCCATCCATTTCCCACCCCCGCCCTTCCTTTCCCCCCTTCCCCTCCCTCTCTCCTTCACCCCCCCAATCTATCACCCCCTCCCCTTCCCTTCCCCCACCATATTTCAGGGCTGAAGGCATAGTTTCAGCCCCGCCAGACAAATTGTAGCGGCAAATAATGTATCGGCCGCCACCACCGCCATTTTTGCCAGCTGTGGGACGGCCGTAAATTGCCATAGCGATATTTCTCACCCACCAGTTGCCCGCCATGATGCATTCTCTCTCTCTCTCTCTCTCTCTCTCTCTCTCTCTCTCTCTCTTGATGCAAACCGAGATACATAACATACTAGAGAACGTTAACGTCAAATATCTAAAATAAATCGCAAATAAAAAGGCGTTAAGAAAGCTTCCCATCCCATGTAAAGGTCTTTTTTTTTTTTTTTTTTTTTTAACGCCTTAAACGAACATACCTCCAAAAATTCAATATTATATACCTTTTTTACTCCAACTTGGCCCAAAATTGCCATCCCTCCATCTCGAATGCTGAGCTGGAACAGGTGAATAATAATGCAATACGGCGCCAGTCACGAAGAAGTGCGATGGAAAGGATGTAGAACCGTGGCATTGACTTTTTCTGCCACTGAGCTGCGTGGAAAAAAAATAAATAAATATATCTGTGTCGTTAAGGTGAAAAGAGTGTAGTCTCATGATCTGAAACGTTTTGTGTGTGTGTGTGTGTGTGTGTGTGTGTGTAATAAAACCGATTCCGACTTAGGTTCTCCTCACAATAAGCAAAATTTCCATGTGTAAGGGTAATTATCACAGCATTTTAAATACGAACATAAATACTGACCCACCACATGACGATACATAACGAGACCGTGAGCGATGACTTTCGGAACACAGTATGGCGGACTTCCTAGCCGAGTGATTTTTCCGGAGTACAGCGTTAGAGTTTCGTAATCGTTGGATCAGAAATGGAGAAATGTTAATCGTGACTGTAAGGCTGGATGCATACTCTCGCTCCGCTCTCAACCCACTCACTGTCCACACTCGCTCCACCTACAGTACAGTCTTAGGTAATGCACACTCTCGCTCCACTCTCGCTCCTTTCCCAGTGTCTTGGCTTTCACTGATTCTCTTAACAACTCGTCTGAAAGGGAGTAGGTATTGTTATGATACTTTAAAGGTTCTACAGCATATTATTATTTTAAGGACTAAGCGTATTTAATAAAAACTGTTGTTCTAAATCCACAACAGTAATATTTTCTTTAAACTTACCTTTATCATAATCCCACATGGTCGGTTCCTTGGGGCTCATACTCACAAAAGAAAATATACAAGGGAAGGATGGAGAGTCAGCCTCCCACCTCAGTGATGACGGGTGAGACCAGACCCCTCGGTAATGCACACTGCCGCTCTCACTCCGCTTCGTTCCAATCTCGCTCCTCTCAAAATATCTCTTGGACAACCGTTGCCTGCGCGTGAGACGAGCGAAAGCGAACCGTGAGCGATCGTGTGCCTGCTCCCCATTGAAAAACATGTAATAATATTCAATCGGAGTGAAAGTGAACCTTGAGCAGAGCGAAAGCGGAGCGATGGTGTGCATGGAGCTAAAATTTGTGAACGTCGCACCACATACTGTAATTACTATATATATAATGCGTTGGTCCAGTTAGGGATAGTAATTGTTCTAAAGGATGGTGGACACATCGCGAAGAACCATGAGAGAGAGAGAGAGAGAGAGAGAGAGAGAAGAAATCCAG
The DNA here is from genome assembly GCF_032717465.1 of Coenobita brevimanus. Taxonomy (NCBI): domain Eukaryota; kingdom Metazoa; phylum Arthropoda; class Malacostraca; order Decapoda; family Coenobitidae; genus Coenobita; species Coenobita brevimanus. The sequence continues at coordinate 5,848,691 of NC_137015.1, forward strand.
TATAGATGCGGGCCCAATTCCGGGTGTTGAATAAGCCAGGCCTTAAAAAAAAAAAAGATACAACTTCCGCCTTTGTAGTGCGTTTGTCACCCCACCGTTTTTGTTTACTTGTATTTTGTTATTTACTTTATATTGTAGGTCTGCGGGTGTCCTCATTATTCCTAGTCTCAACCCTCCAATCCAGTCACAATAATCAACTATATTATTCATCCTCTCAACCAATAATCAATCTTTCAATACGAAGACACGCTTTTAATCCTACTCTTGCTACTACCAGGCCATTTTATTAACCCTAGAAGAGGCATAGAGTAATAAAGGAAGTAAGGGAAGATGTATTTGTCCCTTTAGTTCAAAAAATTGCGTCTTCAGTCAATAAAATCATGTAGAGAAGCAAAAGCGAAATCAAAATACGTCGTAGAAATGAAGGGGTTAACAGTGGCCAGACGGTTGACACATCGCGTAAGGATTAGTGTCACATTTGCGTATGGGTGACAGACGATGGGATGACACAAGGATCGGGTGTCAAGAGTGGGAAGAGGACGGTACAAGTGTGTGTGTGTGTGTGTGTGTGTGTGTGTGTGTGTGTGTGTGTGTGTGGGATGGGTGAGAGTGGATAACTGATGTAATGATTCGTGAAAGATGTAGATTTGGGGAGTCTGTTGATGAAGAAGTGTGTGTGTGTGTGTGTGTGTGTGTGTGTGTGTGTGTGTGTGTGTGTGTGTGTGTGTGTGTGTGTTTGGAAAGTATGGTCATGAAGCGAAAATGAATACGAACTGGGGAGCGAAAATGTTTATGCGAATATTTACAGACAGACAGATAGATAGATAGAAAGATAGATAGATTGATTGATAGATAGATGAGTGAGGAAAATGCGTGGAAGGCCAAAAAGATGAGTGGATATGGTAAGTGAATGTGTGAGTATACGAAAGGTGACAGGAAGCAAAGGAACCTATGCTGGGTAGAAGATGGACGTATGTTGTATGGAATGGACACACACACACACACACACACACACACACACACACACACACACACACACACACACACACACACACACACACACACACACACACACGGTCGACGAATGATCTTTAACGCATCAGCATTGAAGTTCCCAGTTTTATATGCGTTATCTAGCTTGTGCAGTGAGGCAGAGAATTTCCAAGCTTGGGTGACGAGAGAAAGGGTTTTTATTTTTTTTTTCTGTGGCCCATTTCAGTGAGTGCTGTGTTCAGAGCTTTTTTCTTTTCTTTCTTTCTTTCTTTTTCTTTCTTTCTTTCTTTTTTTTTTTGGCTTTCTGGTTCCTATTTCGTGATTCCTCTTCTCTGGTGAATTAATGGATTAGGATGAAAATGATGATGATGACTTTTTTTCGTAATATATATTCTCTCTCTCTCTCTCTCTCTCTCTCTCTGTCCATATCTGTGTATCAGTCTATCTGTGTGTGTGTGTGTGTGTGTGTGTGTGTGTGTGTGTGTGTGTGTGTGTGTGTGTGTGTGTGTGTGCTTCTGTTTGTCTCTATATATCTCCGTGGCGCGCCAAAAGGTGGGGTCAACCTGGGGTCACGTATTGGGGGGTAAGGGGTCATGGGGGTGGAGGGTGGGGTGGCAGGGAGTTGTAGGAGAGGGGGAGGGGTGGGGTGATTGAAGGAGAGGGAGGGTGGGTCATTGCGAATCAATTTAAGTGAGGATACAAAGTTAAATGTGTTCATTGTGTTGGAGTGGCGCGTTGCTTTTGTTACGCAGATGAACTCACAACATCCCCTGAGATAGTCACACAACGTGGCAAGATACAAATATAGCACAGTGACTTCCGTGGACCGACGCACCTACATAGAGTAAACGTGTATGATTTTATTACAGTGTTAAATTTTTTAGCACAAACATAGGCTTATATGAAACACGATAAAGTGCTTTGGAAGTCTGTATGTTATGTATATATTTAAGTATTCTAAATAAACAGACACCCGAGAAAGAGCACTCAAAGAATGCAACACCCGCGCCCACTATAGTCCGTTTATTTTCACATGACGGAGGTCCCTAATTTCCTTCAGTTCAGCTGCTGGCCAGGTGTAGTCAGCCTCAAGGGTAGGTTTAACTAGTAACCACGGAGATTCATTGGCACCACATAACTAAGGGTCTTCGAGTCTTGGGCAAACACCACTCAGTATTCAGGGTGTGAGAGTGGTCCATGTGCCTCAGATAAAAAAATAAATAATTACAATAAAATAAGCTATGGTTGGTCTGAGGGCAGGACATTTAATTTTCCCCCCTGGCCTTGACCTTCGACCTCTTGCGTGCAAAATCGAGTAACTTCATTTCTTGCCCGACCCTATGTCCAGATCGGATGAAAATTGATTGCTTGACCTGGCCTTGATTGCTTGACCTTGCCTTGATTGCTTGACCTTGCCTTGATTGCATGACCTACATTGCTTGACCTTGCCTTGATTGCTTGACCTACATGCTTGACCTTGCCTTGTGGCCTTTATCTCTACTGACTGTTCTCAAAATCAAATTCCACTCTCATTGCCTTGCCTGAACCTCTCCTCAAATTTGGTCTAATGAGGGTAAGTTGATCGTAACGTCTGACCTTGACCTTCGACCAGTTCTGAGAAACATTGGGTCAACCCCTTGGCTGATACTTAACACTTCCACAAAGCTTGGTTTAGATAAGATCAAAAGTTCTAGTTATTTTGCCCGAACACAGACACATGAATTGAACTTTGACCAGCTCTGTACATGACCTTCAGCTGACTGTTCTCAAAATCGTTCTTCCTGTCTTACCTTCAACCCTCGCACCAAGTTAGGTTTAAATCGGATAATAACGGCTTAAGTTGACCTAGCGAGATCACACTTAGCCTCGTTACTTTGCTATTTGACTTCTTTTTTTTTTTATAAACTTGTCAGCCCCTTGGTTGACCCTTAACTCTTCACTAGGTTTGGTTAAAATTGGTTAGAAACTTTTACTCTCTCTCACACACACACACACACACACACACACACACACACACACACACACACACACACACACGCAAAGGTATCCCGCGCCGCCACGTACAGTCGGCCACAAAAATCATGTCACCTCTGCAGCCCTTATGTCCACCGACTTTGAAAATTAGCTTGATTAGGTCCTGGCACATGTCACGAGACTTTTTTTTTTTTCTTTTCTTTTTTCTTTTCATTTTTTCTTTATTTTCTTTTTTCTTTATCTATTTTTTTCCTTATTTTTTTCGTCTTTCATTTTCTTGTTTTCTTTTCGTTTTTCTTCATTTTTCTTTTCCCTTTTTCTGTTTTTTTGTTTTTTCTTTTTTACTCCTTCGTTTTTCTTTTTCTTTTCTCTTTTTCTTTTCCTTACCTGGCAGATACGTAACCCCTTTTCATGAGAGTTGAATGCCAGGTGTAGTCAGATTCAAGGATAAATTTTGACTAGTAACCAAGGAGACGCATAACCTGATTGTTTCACCTGACAGAGATCCGTAACCCCCTTTTTAGCATAGTTGATGGCCAGGCGTATTCAGATTGGAGGATAATTTTGACTAGTAACCAAGGAGACTCATCCCTACCTACTGTAGTAACTAAGACTCCATTGTTGCCAGTTCAGTTCTAAGTGGTTTGGGGAGAGTCCTTAACATCGTCTCCATAGCGATTTATTTTGTTTATTACACCTTAAAATTTTCCTGTATGTTATCTATATTCTTTCATTATCGACACAAGTTGTATCGGCGACATAAAGAGGATATTGACGTATAGAGTAAATCGCTAAGGAAGAGGTGTTAAGAGTCCATGGGGGAGAGAGAGAGAGAGAGAGAACTTTTGTAGCCGACTGTACCTCAAAATGCAGCAAGTCTTTGTTAAATCCCACCATTATGTATTTTCTTTATTTGTTTATTTACTGTCTATTTATATATTTATTTTTGTAGTTCCTAAGTAAGTTACAGAAATATTGCCACTCCGAATTTTCATTGATATTTATAAAGCTGATTTCGCCAGTTCCATCAGGTGACAGCACTGGATGTAGGGAAGAGGTTGTCATATTTTTGGAACACATCTTTGACATATACCGAGAATCATCATCATCATCATCATTATTCGTATACTTACATAATCATCATTGTCATCATCATCATCATCATTATTATTCGTATACTTACATAATCATCATTGTCATCATCATCATCATCATCATCATCATTATTCGTATACTTACATAATCATCATTGTCATCATCATCATCATCATCATCATCAGTCATTATCATCAGTCAGTCAGTCAGTCAATCAGTTAGCCAGTCAGTCAGTCATCATCATCATCATCATCATCACCACTCACTTTCCCACCGTTTCAGTGATGTGGGCATGATCTGAAACACTGCAAACTAAAATTCAATAGGGCGAGAAACTTACCTCTCAGCCCGACAGAGTCACGTGTAGTTTATTGCAGGTGCCGCCATCTCGTTCTCCAAGCTTTCACCGAGCAAGGTTGATTTGGTCAGGGTTTTGCATTCGGGAAACCGCTAGTCCGTTCACTGCACTGTTATTGAGTGTGTGTGTGTGTGTGTGTGTGTGTGTGTGTGTGTGTGTGTGTGTGTGTGTGTGTGAATGGATGTAACAGCTCCAGACCTCTTTCTCATATCTTCCCCTCTCCTCACCTCTGCTCTCCTTTTTTTTTTTCTTTTTCATTTTGTTTGGTCATTATCGTATTGCTTGTGAAAGAGTTCTTGTGTGATAAATTACTGAAAGACAAGACAGTGAGTGACAAAAAAGGGTGAAAGAAATCGAACGGATAGTAAGTAAAAGTGAGAGAGAGAGAGAGAGAGAGAGAGAGAGAGGAGGGGGAGCAAAAATTATATCGTTTGAGATTCTTTTCTTTATTTTTTGCCTCTTTTGTGCTTTCTTCATCACACGTCTCAGCGAATCCGCCACGCCCCCGGCAAGGCAGGCACCTTCACACGCTGTAATCAGGAAGGCGCTGGTTTTATGCAACTGAAGGATAAGAAAATGTAAAAGGTCTTCACAAACGTATCTTAACACAGACAGACGTATAAAGGGTGTGTGTTTTGGCAAGTGAGTAAGAAATGTTGATAGTTTTTATTTTACTACAGAGCCCCTCAAAAATTACATATATCGTTTCTTCAACTCTCCACCTCTTCTCCCTAACCCCCCAACCCCTCCCCTGTCGCTCCTAACCCCCTTACCCCTCCTAACCCCTGCCCTCTCCTTTCCCTAAACCCCCCTCATCAACTCATAACCTCCCATCCCTTCACCCTCCCCCACTTCTAACCCCAACCCCTCACCCTTTCCCACTCCCAAACCCCCAGCCCCTCACCCATCCCCACTCCCAACCCTCAACTCCTCCACTCGCAGCCCCCAGCCCTCCCCTCCCTTTCTTGCGAGTCCTGGAAGTGGAAGGTGTTTGCATTTAGACCTTGCTTCCTTTGCTACAGTCCCATTTGTTTCCTTTGAGCTTAGGGCACACGAACCTGCACGCTGATAGCCCCAGGGAGTTACCAAGACGTACAGGGACACTCTCGCTCTTCTTCTTCCTCCTCCTTCGCCTGCTGCTCCCTCTGTGTCTTCGTCTTCAAGGCTTCTGCTGGCATCTTAGTGTACATATTTTCTTTCCGTCCCACTCCGCGTCTTTGCATTAACTACAGGGACGTTCTTGCTTCTCCTCCTCCTCCTCCTCCTCCTCCTCCTCCTCCTCCTCCTCCTCCTCCTCCTCCCTCTTCTTTCTTTTTTCTCTTCTTTTTCTTTTTCTTCTACTTCGTCTTCTTCCTCACTTTCTTAGTCTTCAAGGCCTCGAGTGGATGTGTTTTTACCTCCTTTGTTCACGTTTACACCTCCTCCGTTTACATTTACACCTCCTCTGTTTACATGTACACCTCCTCCGTTTACATGTACACTTTCGTTTACGTTTACTCCTTCTCCATTTACATTCACACCCTCTCCCCGTTTCTTTCAGTTGCACATTCGAGGCAGCATCTCCGGGTACACACACACACACACACACACACACACACACACACACACACACACACACACACACACACACACACACACACACACACACACACACACACACACACACACACACACACACACACACACACCACTGAGCAATAAGTAGCGGGGCATGTTGGAGGGTCGCCACTACACCCACATTATGCTAAGTGGCAGCGAGTGGGACCTGGGTGACAGTGGGTGGGTGTGGATTGGTAGAGAGACTGTAAGTGGGTGTGGGTGGGTGCTGGAGGGTGTGGGTGGGTGCTGGAGGATAGGATAAGGGTGTGGGTTGGTATGGATGGGTGTGGGTGGGTGCTGGAGGATATGAGAGGGTGTGGGTTGGTATGGGTGGGTGTGGGTGTGTGCTGGGGGATATGACAGGGTGTGGGTTGGTATAGGTGGGTGTGGGTGGGTATATAGGAGGATGTGGATAGGTGTTGAAGGATGTGGGTATATATAAAATGTTGAAGGGGAGTGCGGGAGGGCTTTGGTCGATGTTTGCACGAGTTTCTTTTATTATTATTATTATTATTATTTTAAAAAGGAGCTTGTGGTTGGACGTCTTGAAAAATATCATCTTCTCTAAGTAACATAAAAATAGGGAGCCAGAAATTTAAGTTATCAATATGCATGAACAGGGTACAATTGAAAAAAAAAATGAAGGTTGGAGGTAGGAGAAGAGACGATTGAGGAAGTTGCAGAGGTGACCAGGTGTGTACAGGAGGTAGTGAAGTATCAATTAACCTGCAGATTTGGACACGTAAGGGTTAAGTGTAAACAAGTGATGCGTGTCAGGCTTACAGGAATGTCATGTAACGAGAGATTTCAGAAGAGCAGCACTTGTTTTATTAGCTGTAGTAAAGAGAGAGTGATGCAACATTGCGGCGAAGAGGGATGGTTAAGGGAGGTGGTGAGAGGAGGAAACTTGATGAAACGAAAAGCCCTTGATTCCGCTCTTGTCTAAAAGCACTGTGTGTGGTAACCAACCCCCTGAACACACACACACACACACACACACACACACACACACACACACACACACACACACACACACACACACACACACACACACACACCTAGATACTCCATGCATGTGTGCCGTGTTGAAAAGGCACGCATTTCGATAGTCGGTTGAGCACAGAAAAACTTTGAGAGGCTGATGCGCGCCACCATTACTACGTGCAGGTTTGGGTGGTTTTTATTTTTTTATTTGGGTGTGGGTGGTTGTAGGCTAACTGGGTGTGGGTGGTTGGGTGTGGGTGGTTGTAGGCTAACTGGGTGTGGATGGTTGGGTGTGGGTGGTTGTAGGCTAACTGGGTGTGGGTGGTTGGGTGTGGGTGGTTGTAGTGGATATTAGAGGTTGTAGGTGATTATAGTAAGATTTTGGTTGTTGTTATTTGGTGTGTTTGCTGTGGATGGTTGTGGGAGGTGTTTGGTGGATATAAGAAGGTGTGGGTTAGTGTGGATGAATAGAGTTGTTGTGGTTCAACCTCGGTCCGTCTGATCGAGCAGACCTGTCGACTCGGATAAGCAGCTGGCCATAACGGGGCTTTCTAATAAGCTCCCTACACTTTCGATATTGTGTTTTAGTGTGGCATGTCCTAGGCAGTGCTCCTTTATGTGTGTTTATTATGTGGGCCTAATCTGTAGGCAGGGCGCATATCATCTGTGTTTCCACCCAACCCATATTTAAGGTGGTAGCTGAGGAGGGCTGGATAATGCCCTGATTTAAGCCTAGGTAGATGAACTCGACCGTCTTTATTTCAGGACACCTCCGACGTGTAAATGTTTGGGGGGGGGGTGTAATACAGTGTTCTGATCGAGATGTTGTAGTGTCCTGCGCATAAAGTATGTAGGTGTTTTGTCTTTGCCAGTGTTGCAATATTTGGAGGTGGTGTATTTTTGTAGATAGTTTGAGAATGTTTATGTGGTGATTATTTTATGTACCGAGGTGTGTTGTGTGTCTGTTTTGTAGTGACGGGTGTTGTGTCTTGGAACCGGCATAGAATTGTGAATTGTGTGTCCCTCATATCAAGGTAGTCGCTGACAGGGAGGACTTTAGTTTCAGAGTGTAAGTGAGCTTTGGGAGTGGTTTTGGTGCAGCCGTTGGTGATGCGTAGGGCGCTGCTCTGTATGATTTTCAGTGTTGTGGTGGTTATTAGATAGGATGGGAGCCCATGCCAGGGAGGGATAGACATCACTGATCTAATGTATAGTTTATAATGTAAGGAGAGTGTTTCTTTTTGTTACCCAAAGTCTGGCCCTGTAGTTACCCTGAGTTCATTGAGTCTGAGGGTGCACCGTCTCTTCATGTCTTATACTGTACGTGGACCCTGAAGGTGAGTCCAGTGTCATTTGTCGCTCCAAGGATCATAGTGGAGAGTGTTTGTGTGGCACACGTACATTATTAAATCTCATGTGGCGTGGGGAGGTATCTGTGTTTATGTGTCTGCTGGTGATGGTGATGAGTATGGTGATGGATGAGGCTGGACCAATCGTCAGCCTGATGATCTCGACCCAAATCTGCGGTGTGCTGAGGTAGTCCTGTTGCAGTGTGGTGTGTGGTTGTCGTGGTAATGTCATCGAAAGAATGTAGTGGGATGGAGGTGTGGATATTCGCACTGTAGATGGTTGTGGTAGAGTGTAGATGGTTAGTGTAAGGGAGGTGCAGGTCACTCTGGGGAATGAGTACACTACAGGTGGATGTGGGTGGGTGTAAAGAGCCGTCGGCGGATGTTATAAGTTTGGGTGGTTGTGACTCGGTGGAAGTAAGTGAAGAGGAATGTTGGTAGGTTTAGATGGATGTGGAGGAGTCTAGATGTTTGTGGGTGGATGTAGGTAGATGTGGGTGGGTGGATGTGGGTGTGGGTGTTGATGTAAACAAGTGTGGACAGATCTAAGTAGATTGGGGTGGATGTGGCTGAGTGTAGATGGTTGTTGGTTGTTGTAGGTGAGTGTGGATGAGAGTACAAGGTGTAGGTGTATATAGCACGAGGGTGTGAGTGGAGTGGATGCAGGAAGGTGTAAGAATAATTCCATTTTTGAACAACACCCACAATACACTGGAATTTCAGACACAAAGACAATAGCGCTTCCATTTTCGCGCTGTAGCACTGCCAACAAACACGTATTAATGCATCTGAAGTTAGTCTAAGTGGCGGGCCGTATTCCAAGTGGCCTTGGAGATTCCTTAACACTTGTATCCTAGCGATTTACTTAGCACGTAACACCACATTACCCTCTTCTGTGTTATTGATGCAAACTTTGTCGATATTGAAATGATGTAAATGAATATAAGGGAATGTTTGGGTACGATATAAGCAGCAAAGGAAGAGGTGCGGTGAAGACCTCTGTGCTACTTAAGATGCGTCCCTGAGAAGTGGAAGAAAGTGGAGAAAGAGAGAGGGCAGATTGATGAATAGTATATACTAAGCGACTTATAAAAGGAGTGAGGGAGAGGGGGAAGAATAATGATTTAAATTAATAACTCATGAGTACAGGAGGGTAACGTGAGAATGCTAAAGACGATGTACCGAGCGGGAGTGAGCAAGGAGACGGAATTATGTGACACAGATTTCGAATAACACAGGCCTGAGTATCCAGTGGTTGACAGACGAGGATAGGCAGAGCAAATGGCAGTGGTGTGTGGGTGATGACTTGCTTCAAATCGTGTGTGTGTGTGTGTGTGTGTGTGTGTGTGTGTGTGTGTGTGTGTGTGTGTGTGTGTGTGTGACAGAGATAAAGAAAATATATGGTGTGGAATCTCTGTGAAAGGAGTCCCCAAAACTCTTCGGTTAAAACTAACCCAACACATTAAAACACTAGGACCTGGTGACTGTGTGAAGTAGGTACTAGATTAGATTGCCTTAGCTGCTTTGCTACGCTCGTGTGGAAGTCAGAGTATTGTGGTTTAGTTCAGGCTGGATTGCACTGATGTTGTACTCGATACCCACCAGCCCAGGTCACACAGTTCTCTCACGTGGTAGGTTTAAGTCACATTTCAGTTTCATGTTTCTTTCACCTGTCTCAAATTATTGTCTGTATACGCGCTTCTCACCATTCCACTTCCCCTCACCTCCGTCTCTCCCACTGTTACACGCCTTCCTCTATCTCCCTCCCTCCCTATGACTCCCCCGTGTCCCAATCCCTCATCTCACCTCGCCCATAACGCCGCCTCTCCTGAAAGCCTTCCCGTGTTGGCTAAGATCACCTGTTCGTGGGATGCTTCTGTTATTATTATTATTATTTTTTTTTTGTCAGTAAACACTAGCAACAAGAACAACAACACGCAAAAACACTAGCACCCTCACCATCGCCATCACAATAACACCTGCAACAGACAGACACAATAAACAAGAGCACCACCACCATCACAACAACAACTAACACCAACAACAACATGAACAAACAAACACTCATAAATCTTGCGTCTTATAAGTTATTTTAGATTCTGTACCCTTGAACGCTCTCTCTCTCTCTCTCTCTCTCTCTCTCTCTCTCTCTCTCTCTCTCTCTCTCTCTCTCTCTCTCTCTCTCTCTCTCACACACACACACACACACATCTTTGTCTATATCTATCTTTCTGTCAGTGTATCTATCTAATTACATACATCTCCCTTTACGTATGGTACTTGTTTAGCTTACCTGCGTATCTGCCTGTATGCCACCCCACCCCTCTTACTATCTACCCTAACCTACCTTTGTACTTGCCTCCCCCTCCCTCCCTCCCTCCCTCCTTATCTGTTTAACCAGCCTACCGACTTACCTGCCTACCTACCTACCTACCTACCTACCTACCTACCTACTTATTCATGTACCTGCTTACTTACCGGAGCTGTTTCTCGATATATCCACGTACCGTCTCTGTTGCTGTTCCTCTGTTTACGTAGTTACTCCTGTTTATCGGCATTTGTAACTACCTAATTGTGTGCCTGTCTGTGTGTCTGTGAGTCTTTATCTTTCACTCAGCCAGTATTTTAATCTGTCGGTATATATTGATAGACAGACAGACAGACATTTAGACAGACGAATTGATGGATAGATAAGTACGAGTAGATACATATTTTTCGGTATGTCCGTCCACCAGTCTATACAAACCCTCGACTGTTCTGTCTATATTTGCATTTATCTGTCTAAACCAAATGGTCTTAATCTGTCCTGTGTCTGTATATGTCTGTCTGTCTATCTGCCAGTCTATCTACCTCCTGAGAGCTTTGCCCAGCCCTTGTTTAATCATGCAGCACCGATCCACCGCACCCAGAACCTCGAGTGCTTCATTATTGAGTCTTAAGCCCCACTTACTGTATCCTACCGCAGTTCCCCCTTCTCTTATCCTCCGTTTTCTTCCTCATTTTCCTTTTAGTGTTCCTGTTTCTGATTTTCCTTTTTTCGGTGCATTTTCACGTGAATTCTTTTTTGTTTCGTTTTCTTCTGCCATTTCCATTTCTTGTTATGAGGCTTCCCTTCTTTCTTCTTGTTTCTTTTCTTCTTTTGCAGTTTCCTTCGTTTTTCATCCACAGTTCGCACTTCTTTCGTCGTTGCTTACACTTCCTCTTATCTTTCTCTTTCGTCATACTGGGTCGCCCCCACCTTCTGCTCCCATTTTTCTCCAGTCACTTCTCGCTGTTTTCTCCTTTGCTGTTTTTCACACTCCTTTTTCATTCACTTCCCATTCTGTCGCTCCTTCCTTCCTTCCTTCCTTTTTTATCGCCCTTCTGCAACCGTACCTCCTCCTAATCCTCCATTGGCTTCTTCACTCTTCGCTGTTTTCTGTTTTCTTCCATTATCCCTCCATATTTACTCCTGTTTTGGTCTTGTCATTATTCACTCATTTGCTTTTTTATTGTATTTTAAACCCACTCACTTTATCCACCTGCAGTTCTGTCTCCCGCTTACCCTCCATTTTTCTTCCTTTTCTTTTTCCTAATGTCTCCCCTTTCTTTCATTCCCTGTATTTATTTATTCCCATTTTCTTTCGCTGTCCTTGTTTACTTCCCATTTTCTTTATTTTTCATGTTGCACCTCATTTATTGGTCATTTCGCTCTTCCTTTCATCATTCTCTCTCTCTCTCTCTCTCTCTCCATCTGTTTTTCTATCTATCTATCTGTCTATTATCTATCTATCTATATATATATATAGATAGATAGATAGATAGATACAAACACGAGTATATTTATGTATGTACTGTATGCGTGTGTTGTATGTATATGTATTTATATTTGAATATATACAGTATATGTATATATATATATATACTATCTAAGAATCAGACTATCTATCTGCGTCTACTTTATCTATTTCTACCTGTCTGCCTGTCTGTCTACCTGTCTATCTGTCTGTCTGCATATCTTTGTATGTCAGTATCTGTCTGTCTGTCTGTCTGTAGGTACCCCATGTAAGTACTGTTCATTCCTACTTACAGCTGGTGGTAGTGAGTTTCGGTGTTCCCTCATCGACTACTTCCCTGCCCACTCCTACAGCACCGACCCCTCCGATGCCACCTCCGCCATCCCCTGTAAGTACACCGCTGTAAGTACCTCCCTGGACGTAGGTTGGACCAGTGGCAGGAGTGTGTGTGTGTGTGTGTGTGTGTGTGTGTGTGTGTGTGTGTGTGTGTGTGTGTGTGTGTGTGTGTGTAAGTGAACAGTGTGGTAGTGTAAGGTACGTTAGTAATCTAGACAATGACTTACTTACATCCTATACATACACACATACCTGTACATATATACATACACATACATACATACATACATACACACACATACATATATAAATAAAACATCGAGTTAATTTTTCTCAATATTCACCCCCTCTAATCTTATTAATTGTATTATGTATGGATATTATTAGTGGCAGATGAATGACGTTAAGGTGGCGCTGAGGACGATAAAACACACACACACACACACACACACACACACACGCACGCACGCACGCACGCACGCACGCACGCTCGCACGCACGCACGCACGCATACACACACACACACACACACACACACACACACACACACACACACACACACACACACACACACACACACAGTTTATTCATGGCTTCTTAACTTTGCTCCTTCCCTCACTTACTCATTCTCTTCACCACACTTCCCTGCACCACACTTACACTTTATTTTCCACCACATCTTCACCACACCCTTTTTTCCATTCCAGTTCCACCACACTTACACTTTCCTCCACCACATTTAACCTTTTCACCACACATCCCCCCACCACACTACTACCACACTTCAGCTTACCCCCGTCACCCTATTTCCACTTTCCACCACCACACTTCCCTCCGCCACATTCCTCCATCACACTTCCCTCCACCACATTTCCCTCCGCCACACTTCCCTCCACCACACTTCCCTCCACCACATTTCCCTCCATCACACTTCCCTCCACCACATTTCCCTCCGCCACACTTCCCTCCACCACACTTCCCTCCACCACACTTCCCTTCATAGTAACACTACCACCACTTCTCTCCAGCACCACATTTCAATCACTTTTCACCACACACTCCCCTCCACCACACTCCTCCACTACACTTCCCTCCACCACACCTCCGTCTATTACACTTACTCTCCACCACACTTCCCTTCATAACAGTACCATCACCACCGCATCTCCCCATCACCACACTTCAAGATTCGTCCACCACACAGTTCCCTTCACCACACTTCATCTTGACCTCTTCTCTCCTTCTCGGGTGGGTGTGCGTGACGTCATGATGGGTGTGGACGGTGAATCCCTGTCTGTTCGTCGTCTGCTTTGTATGGCACCCTATGGCACTGTGGACATGGCACTGAATGACACTGAATGGCAAACTGGACTTTATCACCTTGGGCATCCGTGGACTTGACGTGGATGGCACAATATGGCACCCCGGACATGACGTGGATGGCACTGTATGGCACCCCGGACATGACGTGGATGGCACTGTATGGCACCCCGGACATGACGTGGATGGCACTGTATGGCACCCCAACATGGCGTGGATGGTACAATATGGCACCCCAACATGGCGTGGATGGCACTGTATGGCACCCCGGACATGACGTGGATGGCACTGTATGGCACTTATGGCACACCATGGCACTGTGGTCAGACACGGTGGTGCGGTCTGGCGGGTTCTTCCTGGCGGGTGCGGTGCTGCTGGGGGCGGCGGAGGCACTGTGTGTGGGGGGTCACTGCTGCCCAAGACGACGCTACCTCACATTCCTCGCTGGAGTCACCTTCGTCTTTGCAGGTTAGTCCACAGCGGGTTAAGTTAGCGATAGTTGAAGGCAGGCCATATCAAAAGAATATTGCTTATAAGTGCGCGTCCATACCGAGGCCCCATTATCGGTAACGCGGAGACAGTGTGACCAGCAGCTGATGTGGACTGCTTGTGTGTAATGTCGTTCACCGAAAATGGTAAGACAGGGTTATGACGACTAGTATGCTGCAATAAGTCCAGTGATAATGTTGGAGATGATATGTGTGTCGTTTGTTAATGTTATGATTTTTACAAAATTATTGAGTTCATGTAATTTGAAATACTGAACCATAAGGCTGTCTCTCATTGATGCAGGTAATGTTGACAGGACTGACGGTAACTAACAGTGACAGGCACGGCTGTTAGAAGGTTGTCACTGTCAGCACTGTGTTCAGAAATGCTCCCGGCATACCTGTGTTGGTGCTGATGTGACTTACACAAAGAATATTCATGGTAACCTCAGTCAGCAGTGTGTACAGTGACGCCCCATCAGTGCTTCGCTGGTGTGGACGTGACCGCTAGTTTTGATGATAACACTGTCGCAAACACGTCACAATGATTCCTTTTGATGTGAAGGAGCCCTTAGGAAAGACGTCATTGGATTGAAGGGTAGAAACATCCTTTGATAAACCTAACCAAACCCTAACTCGCCTTAACCCAACCTGACTTCCCTAACGTACCCTACCCTAAACTAACGTAGCTTAACATAATCTATATTTTATCTGGCGGGTGACCTGGTGTAGTGGTGCATGTGTAAGTTTACCGTCACCAACCTGAAGGCGGGGTTCACCAGCACACGTCTGGCAGGAGCAGGTTGGGTAAAATGTATTGTGGCCCGGAAGTTTTTGGCCAGGTGTGCATGAG
Source organism: Coenobita brevimanus (assembly GCF_032717465.1). NCBI lineage: Eukaryota > Metazoa > Arthropoda > Malacostraca > Decapoda > Coenobitidae > Coenobita > Coenobita brevimanus. The sequence goes on from NC_137015.1 coordinate 5,863,816, forward strand.
TTAGAAATAGCTGGAATATATTGACGCTCTCTCTCTCTCTCTCTCTCTCTCTCTCCGTATATATATATATATATATATATATATATATATATATATATATATATATATATATATATATATCCGTCTGTCTGTCTCTCTGCCTATCTCTGTGTCTTAATCTGTCAGCCTGTCTATCTATATCCATCTGTATGTCTCCGTCTGTCTGTCTATCTATCTATCTGTCTCTGTCAATATGTAGAAAGATAGCTATATGTCTTTCACACAGGCCTGCCTGCGTCAGGGCTGTGGCAGGGGTGTCTTCAGGGAGGCAGTGTCCACCAAGTTACCACCAACTTCACACAAAACATTAATTATTTTTGAGGGGAAGAAGGGGAGTGGACAGAGGGAAAGAGTGAAGGGAGGAGGGGAGGGGAGACAAGGGATGAAAGGGCGGAGGTGAAGAGGATAGGGGGAGAGGAGGGGAGGGTTAGGACAAAGAGGGAAATGGATGGGGTTAGAGGGAAGGGATAGGAGAGGACGAGGGGGAGGGGAGGGAAAAGGAGAGAGGTAAGTGATTGAAGAAAGGCGAGAGGGAGGTATGAAAAGGAAGAGAGAAGAGGAGGGTAGATAAGTATAAGGAAGAGAAAAGGGAAGGAGAGAAGTGGGGTAGGGTAAGGGGGAGGGGGATGCGTTTATGAAGTCAAATGCCTGGAACGGGTTATGAAAAATGGTTGCAAAGTTTGGCTGACATCCTTCCCTCCTGCAGCCTCCCGTCACTGCAACTCATTCACTACCAGGACGCTCACTGACACGAAGCCATTTTCATTTTATAATTCCTTCCACAAGACTGTTTTCTGTATTTATTTATGTACTTATTTATTTATTCATTCAGTCTTTCGATCATTCATTCATTCATTCATTCACATACTCACTCACACACTCATTCACTCACTCACTCATTTTTTCCTTCCAGATGATTTTATTTATTAATTTATTTATTTATTTATTTTTCCTACCACCAGACTATTTTTTTTTTGTTTATTTATTTACTTATTTTTATTTCTTTTTTCTACTGCCTGATTACTTATTTATGTATTTATTTAGTTATTTGTTTATTTAATTATTCATCCAACAGTCGTTTTTACTCAGCTTTGGGGGAGATATACTGCAGTGGATAAGTTAATGGGTAATGATTGAACCCCCCCGTCACCCCTTCCTTCATCTCCTGCATCATGTCCATCATCTCCCCCATCATCTCCATCATCTCCCCCATCATATCCATCATCTCCCCCATCATATCCATCATCTCCCCCATCATATCCATCATCTCCCCCATCATCTCCATCATCTCCCCCATCATCCCCATCATCTCCATCCTCTCCCCCATCATCTCCATCCTCTCCCCCATCATCTCCATCCTCTCCCCCATCATCTCCATCCTCTCCCCCATCATCTCCATCCTCTCCCCCATCATCTTCATCATCTCCCCCATCATCTCCATCCTCTCCCCCATCATCTCCATCCTCTCCCCCATCATCTCCATCCTCTCCCCCATCATCTCCATCATCTCTCCCATCATCTCCATCCTCTCCCCCATCATCTCCATCATCTCCCCCATCATCTCCATCATCTCCCCCATCATCTCCATCATCTCCCCCATCATCTCCATCATCTCCATCATCTCCCCCATCATCTCCATCATCTCCCCCATCATCTCCTCCATCATCTCCCCCATCATCTCCTCCATCATCTCCTCCATCATCTCCATGATCTCCTCCATCATCTCCCCCATCATCTCCATCATCTCCTCCATCATCTCCATCATCATCTCCATCATCTCCTCCATCATCTCCCCCATCATCTCCATCATCTCCTCCATCATCTCCATCATCTCCATCATCTCCTCCATCATCTCCCCCATCATCTCCTCCATCATCTCCATCATCTCCTCTGTCATCTCCCCCAACATCTCCATCATCTCCTCCATCATCTCCCCCATCATCTCCATCATCTCCTCCATCATCTCCATTTCCACGCTATTTCCCTCACCACCAGACGGTTTTATTCAGCTGAGGAGGATAGGTGCCCATTTAGGTCTATTCTCGTACTCAGCTCCGTCTCCTTAGCGATTTAGTTTGCGTAGTAGGCTTCGGTATTCTCCTGTCCGTATTTTATGCTCTTTACATACCGAAATTAACCGAAAAAATAGCGTAAAAGTGAGAATTACTTACATGCCAGATAGATAGAAAGAAAGATAGATAGATAGATACATGGATAGATAAATAGAAGATAGATAGATAGATGCAGCAGGTAAACAGACTGATGAGGAAGAAGTGCTATACTCCTTTCACCGTAATTTGGCCCAGGTTTTCGTCCTTTTGCAGCTTATTTCACGGAGCTCAGTGCCAGAAAAAAAAGAAAAATGCTATATCTCTTCCGTAAAGCTTCTTCGTGACTAGCATCATATTCTGTTTATTATTTATTTTTTTGACCTAGTAGCAGTCGAAGTGGAGAGATGGCAATTTTAGGTCAAGTTAATGTGAAGAGAGTGCAGTAGAAATCTCTCTCTCTCTCTCTCTCTCTCGGCAATTTTAGGCCAAGTTAATGTGAAGAGAGTGTAGAAAGATCTCTCTCTCTCTCTCTCTCTCTCTCTCTCACCATCCCCCACACCCCGCAGGCCTTACCTTGATGCTCGGCGCGGTCATCTACATCGCCACACTGAAGGGCGAGGTCGGGGAGAAGCTACGGCCTCGATCATCGCTACACCCGCCGCTCTTCACCTACGCTTACGGCTGGTGCTTTCTTGCGCTGGCCGTGGCGCTCGTGTGCTCAATGGCGGCTGGCACATCGGCGATTCTTCTCTTCATCTACAGACAGAAGGTTGGTGTGTGTGTGTGTGTGTGTGTGTGTGTGTGTGTGTGTGTGTGTGTGTGTGTAGGCAGTCCTCCTCATCTACAGACAGAAGGTTGGTGTGTGTGTGTGTAATTTTTACCCTGCAGGTCACCAGTTACTACGTATTTTTCATACTTGACATCATCTTTTACTTCATAACAGTGTTACTATTCGTCGTATCTTCATGATGCAACAGAATTTTTCCTTCCATTCTGTATTACGTTTTCCTTGTATAGCATTTCCTCTTGTTGTGTATACTGCACTTCTTTGTTTATCCTTAGCTGTTAGTTCACATTTTCTCCGTCTGGCGGTAATTCATGCCTGTGGCCTTCCTCACGTGCCACAAGTATCACCGACTGAGAAGGAAGGACAAAAAAGTCAGTAAATGTGCCAGTGTTTAGTTTGCCTGTCCACCTCTAACAATGAGTCCAGGATCCATATTCTCGTCGATTAAGGAAGCTCCCTAACAACTTTTGCTAAGCGATTTATCAGTCCCTTATCGGTCAGACCGGTCGGAGACTGTAGGTTTGTGTGGTTCCGTCTGTACGTCCGTCAGTCCGTCCGCAATTTCGTGTCCACTCTAACTTACACATGCATGGACAGATTTTGATGCACCTTCACACAGTTGTTCCCCACACCATGACGGTGTGTCGCGCGCAACAACCAGCCATCTACTCCCAAGGTCAAGATCACACTTGGGGCTCAGACAAGGTCGGGTGCTGTAATACTTAACAGCCGTACCTACATTCGTGTCCGCCGGTAGG